>NW_027189189.1:512013-576252 GCF_040958095.1 Procambarus clarkii
CTCCATGCCTCTCCCTCAGGTCCCCCCTCTGCTGCTCCCTGGGCCCCCACCCCCCTACCAACACCCTACCCCCCAACCGAGGCCCAAATATAACTACCCCTATACCACAATTACCAGAGACCAACCCCCCCCCTTCCCCCAACCCCAGCCTAACAGAGAAAATGGCCGCCACAACGCTATACTTACCAGCCGAACCGTTCGTTCGCGTATGTACTATTTATTGTTGAAAAAACTTAGAATTAAACAAACCGGATTTTCATTCCCTAGTAAACACATATATATATGTATACAAAACGAGGCCTAGATTAGCACATATTAGGTATTGGATTGCTTGTTTACCATTCACAAACTCATTTGGACACACACACACCACACTAAATATTAAATAATACATACCTTTACACACACACACACACACACACACACACACACACACACACACACACACACACACACACACACACACACACACACACACACACACACACACACACACACACGTCAGTTTGCCTAAATTCTCCAATATTCATTCATGAAACTGCCTCACTGGACTGCAACCTCATCGAATAAGCTGTTATGAATTTCTATCTGTCAACACAAACTCACAACTTCACACGTCAATCATTGCAAATGTTGATAAATAGACACTAACTAACCTTACTACGAGATATAAATACAAGTGCAAAATTTGATTCAGAAGGCAACTCCAGCGTGGCCTAGTCGGATAGAACATGTTCTTAATCCGGATAGACCTGCGTTCGAGCCTGTCGGAACGGTTGCAAGTACAGGGCACAGATTTATCTGTGTGTCCCCTCCTGTAGGAGCATCAGTTTCGATAGATTCTCTGGATAGCTGAAGATTGATTGACTGACCCCTTGGAATGTGGGGAAGGGTTGAAATCCGGGGGCCCACGGACGGATACCTGGATCCACTGACCTCGGGCAGGTCTTTCAATTCACCTGGATTTCAGGTGGGGAGAAGGGAGGCAATTTGGGTCGACACAAATAGCTTCCTGGACCCAAAACCCCAAAGACACCCGGACACACAGGACTCAAGACACACGCGGAATCAAGACACACACGGACTCAAGACACACGCGGACTCAAGACACACACGGAATCAAGACACACGCGGACTCAAGACACACGCGGAATCAAGACACACACGGACTCAAGACTCACGCGGACTCAAGACACACACGGACTAAAGACACACACGGACTCAAGACACACACGGACTCAAGACACACGCGGAATCAAGACACACACGGACTCAAGACACACACGGACTCAAGACACACACGGACTCAAGACACACGCGGACTCAAGACACACACGGAATCAAGACACACATGGACACTGACACGATCCCAAGGTGGAGATAAGGGAGGCAATTTGAGGGGACACAAATGGCATCCTGGACTCAATACCCCAGGGATAATGACACGGACACGGACACGGACACGGACACTCTAGACACGGACACACGGAATCAATACACGTACTCAAGACACACACGGACTCAAGACACACACAGAATCAAGACACACACGGACTCAAGACACTCACAGAATCAAGACACAAACGGACTCAAGATACACACGGACTCAAGACACACACAGAATCAAGACACACATGGACACTGACACGATCCCAAGGTGGAGATAAGGGAGGCAATTTGAGGGGACACAAATGGCATCCTGGACTCAAAACCCCGGGGACAATGACATAGACATTGACACGGACACTAACTAACCTAACCTAACCTAACCTAAGACTAACCTAAGACTCTGACGGACACGGGAACATACGGAATCAAGACACACGCGGAAACAAGACACACTCAGGAGACACACACGAAATCAAGACACATAAGGAATCAAGGCACAGACGGAATCAAGACAAACACGGAATCAAGAAACACAAGGAATCAAGAAACACAAGGAATCAGGACCCACACGGAATCAAGACACACACGGAATCAAGACACACACGGAATCAAGACACACACGGAATCAAGAAACACACGGAATCAAGACACACAAGGAATCAAGAAACACAAGAAATCAAGGCACACACGGAATCAAGAGACACAAGGAATCAAGACACAATCGGAATCAAGACACACACGGAATCAAGAAACACAAGGAATCAAGGCACACACGGAAACAAGAGACACAAGGAATCAAGACACAAACGGAATCAAGACACACACGGAATCAAGAAACACAAGGAATCAAGGCACAGACGGAATCAAGACACACACGGAATCAAGACACACACGGAATCAAGACACACACGGAATCAAGAAACACACGGAATCAAGACACACTCGGAATCAAGAAACACAAGGAATGAAGGCACAGACGGAATCAAGACACACAAGGAATCAAGACACTCACGGAATCAAGAAACACAAGGAATCAAGACACACACGGAATCAAGAAACACAAGGAATCAAGAAACACAAGGAATCAGGACACACACGGAATCAAGACACACACGGAATCAAGACACACACGGAATCAAGACACACACGGAATCAAGAAACACACGGAATCAAGACACACACGGAATCAAGACACACACGGAATCAAGAAACACAAGGAATCAAGGCACACACGGAATCAAGAAACACAAGGAATCAAGACACAAACGGAATCAAGACACACACGGAATCAAGAAACACAAGGAATCAAGGCACAGACGGAATCAAGACACACACGGAATCAAGACACACACGGAATCAAGACACACACGGAACCAAGACACATTCGGAATCAAGAAACACAAGGAATCAAGGCACAGACGGAATCAAGACACACACGGAATCAAGACACACACGGAATCAAGACACACACTGAATCAAGAAACACAAGGAATCAAGACACACAAGGAATCAAGGCACACACGGAATCAAGAAACACAAGGAATCAAGACACAAACGGATTCAAGACACACACGGAATCAAGAAACACAAGGAATCAAGAAACACAAGGAATCAAGAAACACAAGGAATCAAAATTCAACTCAAGACACATACACGGACAGAGATAAAAAATTTAAACATCTAAGGAATGTGCCGTTTTTTTTATCAAAAAAACAGTTTTAAATTTGTCAACGTGAGAACTGCCAGAAGGTCAATCATCGGCTGTCCAGAGAATCTATCGAACCTGATGCTGCTACAGGAGAGGACAATATGCCCTGTAATTGCAACCGTTTCGACAGGCTCGAACGCAGGTCTATCCGGATTAAGAATATGTTCTATCCGACTTGGATAGAACATGTTCAAAGTAACATTTCTAACGTGTAAAGAAGAATGAACCTTTTTTTCAACCTATGCGAGACAAATAATTGAATATGCAGCCCCAGCCTTTTTTCTAACAGAGCTGAGAGTTATGAGTTACATAACTTCTGGAAAACTACTTGGGCAATTGATTGATGGTTGAGAGGTGGGACCAAAGATCTGAATATCAAACCTAGCAAACACAACTAGGTGAATACAACTAGGTGAGAACAAACTTACAAAAACCCACAGTTGTAGATGCAAACTCCATTCATAATTTTAAAAGTTGATATGACAGGAAAATAGACCAGGAGTCATTGCTTTAAACAACCGGCGGCTATATTGTCAGCGTTCAAAAACTGATGCTCAGTCCTGCAAGTACAAATAGGTGAGTACACAGAAATATGAAACATGTATGTGTTCCTTCTAGACTAACGATCGGGGATTCCTGGATCGAAACCCGGCCAGGCAGGACTGAAATTATTGGTAGCGTTTCCTATCACCTAATGCCTCTGTTCTCCTAGCAGTAAACAGGTATCCAGGAGTTGTGAGCTTCATGTAGGATTGCATCCTGGTGAGGGTCAGTCAGGGTCAGTTTAGGTGTTCGATCTTGTGAGGTGGGTGTTGGTTAGGTTAGGTTAGGTTAAGTTTGGTTAGGTTAGGTTAGGTTAGGTTAGGTTAGGTTAAGTTTGGTTAGGTTAGGTTTGGTTAGGTTAGATTAGGTTAGGTTAGGTTAGGTTAAGTTTGGTTAGGTTAGGTTAAGTTTGGTTAGGTTAGGTTAAGTTTGGTTAGGTTAGTTAGGTTAGGTTTGGTTAGGTTTAGGTTAGGTTAGTTAGGTTAGGTTAGGTTAGTTAGGTTAGGTTTGGTTAGGTTAGGTTAGGTTACCTTACCTTGAGGTGCTTCCGGGGCTTAGCGTCCCCGCGGCCCGGTCGTCGACCAGGCTTCCTGGTTGCCGGACTGATCAACCAGGCTGTTGGACGCGGCTACTCGCAGCCTGACGTATGAGTCACAGCCTGGTTGATCAGGTATCCTTTGGAGGTGCTTATCCAGTTCTCTCTTGAACACTGTGAGGGGTCGGCCAGTTATGCCCCTTATGTGTAGTGGAAGCGTGTTGAACAGTCTCGGACCTCTGATGTTGATAGAGTTCTCTCTCAGAGTACCAGTTGCACCTCTGTTTTTCAACGGGGGTATTCTGCACATCCTGCCATGTCTTCTGGTCTCATGAGATGTTATTTCTGTGTGCAGGTTTCGGACCAGCCCCTAGGTTAGGTTAAGTTTGGTTAGGCTAGGTTAAGTTTGGTTAGGTTAGGTTAAGTTTGGTTAGGTTAGTTAGGTTAGGTTTGGTTAGGTTTAGGTTAGGTTAGTTAGGTTAGGTTAGGTTAGTTAGGTTAGGTTTGGTTAGGTTAGGTTAGGTTAGGTTAAGTTTGGTTAGGTTAGGTTTGGTTAAGTTAGGTTAGGTTAGGTTTAGGTTAGGTTAGGTTAGGTTAGGTTAGTTAGGTTAGGTTTGGTTAGGTTTAGGTTAGGTTAGTTAAGTTAGGATAGATTAGGTTAGGTTAGGTTAGTTAGGTTAGGTTTGGTTAGGTTAGGTTAGGTTAGGTTAGGTTACGTTAGTTAGGTTAGGTTAGATTAGTTAGGTTAGGTTAGTTAGGTTAGGTTAGGTTAGGTTAGTTAGGTTAGGTTAGGTTAGTTAGGTTAGGTTTGGTTAGGTTAGCTTAGTTAGGTAAGTTAGGGAGATTGGGTTTAGGTGTAGGCTAGGTTAGGTTTAGATTAGGTTAGGTTATATTAGGTTTGGTTTTAGATTGTGGTAGGTTATAGGTTAGGGTAGGGTATAGGCTAGGCTAGGTTAAGTTAGGAAATAGGCCAAGAGTTATTGCTATAAACAACTGACGGCTTAAAGGCAGACTCTAAGATTAATGCTCGATCCTCCTGGCACAAATAGGTGAGTACACATATATGTAACATGAATGATGTGTTCCTTCTCGACTCTCAATAAGGGATTCCAGGGTTCGAATCGCGGTCGGGCAGGGCTGTAATTGTTGGTAGCGTTTCCTATCACCCAATGCACCTGTTCATCTAGCAGTAAATAGGTATCCAGGAGTTAGTGAGCTACTAGCATCCTGGTGAGTGAGGGTTAGTTTAACCTTGTGGGGTGGGTGTTGGAGACCACTTTATAAGCCTAACATGTATATATAGACTGCCTGTCTGCCTGTCCCCCGACTCAAAGAAGTTATATGTATTGACTCAATGAAGCCTAAGTGAACATAATCCAAGGCCTAAGAGTAATCATTCGTGCTTAGAAGAGGATTGTTTAGGTTTTATAAATAGCGGCGGGTGCATTTATAAGCGATTTGTGCGAGATCAATGGCATCCAAACATTTCCATGTTGGTGCAATAGTCCACTTTTGGTTGGTTTGTTTGACTATAAGAACTATCATTAATGGAGAATTGGCTGGTATGTGTGAGTATCCTCCGCCGCAGTTACCATTATCATCACTCACTCACTCACTCACAAGTTATTGGTTACCACTTGTATTCAATAACAACGGCCATACTACCACTTAAAGGACACTGCTTCTCGTCCCATTAGCCAAGTTAAGCAACTTTCAATTGGTTAGTAATTGGATGGGTAACCTGCCTGGTAACACCAACTGCTAGTGCTGCTGATGGCATTCATATTTGGGCAGTCCCTGTGGATCAGTGGTAAGGCCACTCACCTCGCGCTTCTCAAGCGATTTCGCCTGGGTTCATATCCTGGCTGGCAGGGGAAGAGCGGATTGACTAGGCACCAATCCTTAACTTAACGATTATCTTCACGAAGCAGTGAATGGGTACCTGGTTGTTAAACGGTTTGTCGGGTTGTGTTCCAGGGAAAATTAACAATGAGTTTGTGGGTACTCACCTAATTGTACTCACCTTATTGTGCTTGCGGGGGTTGAGCTCTGGCTCTTTGGTCCCGCCTCTCAACCGTCAATCAACAGGAGTACTAGTTCCTGAGCCTATTGGGCTCTATCATATCTACACTTGAAACTGTGTATGGAGTCAGCCTCCACCACATCACTTCCTAATGCATTCCATTTGTCAACTACTCTGACACTAAAAAGTTCTTTCTAATATCTCTGTGTCTCATTTGGGCACTCAGTTTCCACCTGTGTCCCCTAGTACGTGTGCCCTTTGTGTTAAATAGCCTACCTTCATCTACCTTATCGATTCCATGAGAATCTTGAATGTGGTGATCATGTCCCCCTTAACTCTTCTGTCTTCCAACGAAGTGAGGTTTAATTCCCGTAGTCTCTCCTCGTAGCTCATACCTCTTAGCTCGGGTTCTAGTCTGGTGGCAAACCTTTGAACCTTTTCCAGTTTAGTCTTATGCTTGACTAGATGTGGACTCCATGCTGGAGCTGCATACTTCAGGATTGGTCTGACATATGTGGTATATAATGTTCTCAAAGATTCCTTTCAGTGTGTGTGTATTTTATAAGAAAGAGACACATAAACATGTGTGTGAATGAATATGTACACCAATTAATAGTGAATGGGCTGCCATGTGTGAGTATTAATGTATACTATGGGCCACACTCACTGAATATGTTGTCTGTGTGGTACATACGTGTAATTGGAGTGACTTATCCACGTGAATTTATCTGTGTGTGTATATATCCAATATGAGTGATCCTTGTCATAATTGTGACAGTTTCTGCAATTTGACTGTCGAGACTGTATGTATGTTTGTATATATATATATATATGTGTGTGTGTGTGTGTGTGTGTGTGTGTGTGTGTGTGTGTGAGTGTGTGTTTATATGTGTGTGTGCGCGCACGCGCGCACGACTGTCGCGCTCTGAAATATGTACCTATGATTATTAGAGTATACCATTCGAGAAAAAATGTCTAACTATTTATCGGTCCATTCTCTCTCTCTGTGCCGGCCTTCCTGCTAAAACTTGTCCACTCATTATGCTGTTGAATATCTATCTCCAATGGTCATTTACCGTTAATTAATATATTATTAAGCAGATAAAGTCCTTTACAAATCTCTTCACCTTTTAAAGCACATATCTTTCTTCTAACATGAATCACTATAACTCATATACTTTCATCAGTTCCAAACACTTTTCTTATTCCTTCCTAAACATCTTTCCTTATATAACCTATCTCCACAAATTAATATCTTAATGATTAACTAGCAACTCCATGCCTCTCCCTCAGGTCCCCCCTCTGCTGCTCCCTGGGCCCCCACCCCCCTACCAACACCCTACCCCCCAACCGAGGCCCAAATATAACTACCCCTATACCACAATTACCAGAGACCAACCCCCCCCTTCCCCCAACCCCAGCCTAACAGAGAAAATGGCCGCCACAACGCTATACTTACCCAGCCGAACCGTTCGTTCGCGTATGTACTATTTATTGTTGAAAAAACTTAGAATTAAACAAACCGGATTTTCATTCCCTAGTAAACACATATATATATGTATACAAAACGAGGCCTAGATTAGCACATATTAGGTATTGGATTGCTTGTTTACCATTCACAAACTCATTTGGACACACACACACACCACACTAAATATTAAATAATACATACCTTTAAACACACACACACACACACACACACACACACACACACACACACACACACACACACACACACACACGTCAGTTTGCCTAAATTCTCCAATATTCATTCATGAAACTGCCTCACTGGACTGCAACCTCATCGAATAAGCTGTTATGAATTTCTATCTGTCAACACAAACTCACAACTTCACACGTCAATCATTGCAAATGTTGATAAATAGACACTAACTAACCTTACTACGAGATATAAATACAAGTGCAAAATTTGATTCAGAAGGCAACTCCAGCGTGGCCTAGTCGGATAGAACATGTTCTTAATCCGGATAGACCTGCGTTCGAGCCTGTCGGAACGGTTGCAAGTACAGGGCACAGATTTATCTGTGTGTCCCCTCCTGTAGGAGCATCAGTTTCGATAGATTCTCTGGATAGCTGAAGATTGATTGACTGACCCCTTGGAATGTGGGGAAGGGTTGAAATCCGGGGGCCCACGGACGGATACCTGGATCCACTGACCTCGGGCAGGTCTTTCAATTCACCTGGATTTCAGGTGGGGAGAAGGGAGGCAATTTGGGTCGACACAAATAGCTTCCTGGACCCAAAACCCCAAAGACACCCGGACACACAGGACTCAAGACACACGCGGAATCAAGACACACACGGACTCAAGACACACGCAGACTCAAGACACACACGGACTCAAGACACACACGGAATCAAGACACACGCGGACTCAAGACACACGCGGAATCAAGACACACACGGACTCAAGACACACGCGGACTCAAGACACACACGGACTAAAGACACACACGGACTCAAGACACACACGGACTCAAGACACACGCGGAATCAAGACACACACGGACTCAAGACACACACGGACTCAAGACACACACGGACTCAAGACACACGCGGACTCAAGAAACACACGGAATCAAGACACACATGGACACTGACACGATCCCAAGGTGGAGATAAGGGAGGCAATTTGAGGGGACACAAATGGCATCCTGGACTCAATACCCCAGGGATAATGACACGGACACGGACACGGACACGGACACTCATAGACTCTAACGGACACGGACACACGGAATCAATACACGTACTCAAGACACACACGGACTCAAGACACACACAGAATCAAGACACACACGGACTCAAGACACTCACAGAATCAAGACACAAACGGACTCAAGATACACACGGACTCAAGACACACACAGAATCAAGACACACATGGACACTGACACGATCCCAAGGTGGAGATAAGGGAGGCAATTTGAGGGGACACAAATGGCATCCTGGACTCAAAACCCCGGGGACAATGACATAGACATTGACACGGACACTAACTAACCTAACCTAACCTAACCTAAGACTAACCTAAGACTCTGACGGACACGGGAACATACGGAATCAAGACACACGCGGAAACAAGACACACTCAGGAGACACACACGAAATCAAGACACATAAGGAATCAAGGCACAGACGGAATCAAGACAAACACGGAATCAAGAAACACAAGGAATCAAGAAACACAAGGAATCAGGACCCACACGGAATCAAGACACACACGGAATCAAGACACACACGGAATCAAGACACACACGGAATCAAGAACACACGGAATCAAGACACACAAGGAATCAAGAAACACAAGAAATCAAGGCACACACGGAATCAAGAGACACAAGGAATCAAGACACAATCGGAATCAAGACACACACGGAATCAAGAAACACAAGGAATCAAGGCACACACGGAAACAAGAGACACAAGGAATCAAGACACAAACGGAATCAAGACACACACGGAATCAAGAAACACAAAGAATCAAGGCACAGACGGAATCAAGACACACACGGAATCAAGACACACACGGAATCAAGACACACACGGAATCAAGAAACACACGGAATCAAGACACACTCGGAATCAAGAAACACAAGGAATGAAGGCACAGACGGAATCAAGACACACAAGGAATCAAGACACTCACGGAATCAAGAAACACAAGGAATCAAGACACACACGGAATCAAGAAACACAAGGAATCAAGAAACACAAGGAATCAGGACACACACGGAATCAAGACACACACGGAATCAAGACACACACGGAATCAAGACACACACGGAATCAAGAAACACACGGAATCAAGACACACACGGAATCAAGACACACACGGAATCAAGAACACAAGGAATCAAGGCACACACGGAATCAAGAAACACAAGGAATCAAGACACAAACGGAATCAAGACACACACGGAATCAAGAAACACAAGGAATCAAGGCACAGACGGAATCAAGACACACACGGAATCAAGACACACACGGAATCAAGACACACACGGAACCAAGACACATTCGGAATCAAGAAACACAAGGAATCAAGGCACAGACGGAATCAAGACACACACGGAATCAAGACACACACGGAATCAAGACACACACTGAATCAAGAAACACAAGGAATCAAGACACACAAGGAATCAAGGCACACACGGAATCAAGAAACACAAGGAATCAAGACACAAACGGATTCAAGACACACACGGAATCAAGAAACACAAGGAATCAAGAAACACAAGGAATCAAGAAACACAAGGAATCAAAATTCAACTCAAGACACATACACGGACAGAGATAAAAAATTTAAACATCTAAGGAATGTGCCGTTTATTTTTATCAAAAAAACAGTTTTAAATTTGTCAACGTGAGAACTGCCAGAAGGTCAATCATCGGCTGTCCAGAGAATCTATCGAACCTGATGCTGCTACAGGAGAGGACAATATGTGCCCTGTAATTGCAACCGTTTCGACAGGCTCGAACGCAGGTCTATCCGGATTAAGAATATGTTCTATCCGACTTGGATAGAACATGTTCAAAGTAACATTTCTAACGTGTAAAGAAGAATGAACCTTTTTTTCAACCTATGCGAGACAAATAATTGAATATGCAGCCCCAGCCTTTTTTCTAACAGAGCTGAGAGTTATGAGTTACATAACTTCTGGAAAACTACTTGGCAATTGATTGATGGTTGAGAGGTGGGACCAAAGATCTGAATATCAAACCTAGCAAACACAACTAGGTGAATACAACTAGGTGAGAACAAACTTACAAAAACCCACAGTTGTAGATGCAAACTCCATTCATAATTTTAAAAGTTGATATGACAGGAAATAGACCAGGAGTCATTGCTTTAAACAACCGGCGGCTATATTGTCAGCGTTCAAAAACTGATGCTCAGTCCTGCAAGTACAAATAGGTGAGTACACAGAAATATGAAACATGTATGTGTTCCTTCTAGACTAACGATCGGGGATTCCTGGATCGAAACCCGGCCAGGCAGGACTGAAATTATTGGTAGCGTTTCCTATCACCTAATGCCTCTGTTCTCCTAGCAGTAAACAGGTATCCAGGAGTTGTGAGCTTCATGTAGGATTGCATCCTGGTGAGGGTCAGTCAGGGTCAGTTTAGGTGTTCGATCTTGTGAGGTGGGTGTTGGTTAGGTTAGGTTAGGTTAAGTTTGGTTAGGTTAGGTTAGGTTAGGTTAGGTTAGGTTAAGTTTGGTTAGGTTAGGTTTGGTTAGGTTAGATTAGGTTAGGTTAGGTTAGGTTAAGTTTGGTTAGGTTAGGTTAAGTTTGGTTAGGTTAGGTTAAGTTTGGTTAGGTTAGTTAGGTTAGGTTTGGTTAGGTTTAGGTTAGGTTAGTTAGGTTAGGTTAGGTTAGTTAGGTTAGGTTTGGTTAGGTTAGGTTAGGTTACCTTACCTTGAGGTGCTTCCGGGGCTTAGCGTCCCCGCGGCCCGGTCGTCGACCAGGCTTCCTGGTTGCCGGACTGATCAACCAGGCTGTTGGACGCGGCTACTCGCAGCCTGACGTATGAGTCACAGCCTGGTTGATCAGGTATCCTTTGGAGGTGCTTATCCAGTTCTCTCTTGAACACTGTGAGGGGTCGGCCAGTTATGCCCCTTATGTGTAGTGGAAGCGTGTTGAACAGTCTCGGACCTCTGATGTTGATAGAGTTCTCTCTCAGAGTACCAGTTGCACCTCTGTTTTTCAACGGGGGTATTCTGCACATCCTGCCATGTCTTCTGGTCTCATGAGATGTTATTTCTGTGTGCAGGTTTCGGACCAGCCCCTAGGTTAGGTTAAGTTTGGTTAGGCTAGGTTAAGTTTGGTTAGGTTAGGTTAAGTTTGGTTAGGTTAGTTAGGTTAGGTTTGGTTAGGTTTAGATTAGGTTAGTTAGGTTAGGTTAGGTTAGTTAGGTTAGGTTTGGTTAGGTTAGGTTAGGTTAGGTTAAGTTTGGTTAGGTTAGGTTTGGTTAAGTTAGGTTAGGTTAGGTTTAGGTTAGGTTAGGTTAGGTTAGGTTAGTTAGGTTAGGTTTGGTTAGGTTTAGGTTAGGTTAGTTAAGTTAGGATAGATTAGGTTAGGTTAGGTTAGTTAGGTTAGGTTTGGTTAGGTTAGGTTAGGTTAGGTTAGGTTACGTTAGTTAGGTTAGGTTAGATTAGTTAGGTTAGGTTAGTTAGGTTAGGTTAGGTTAGGTTAGTTAGGTTAGGTTAGGTTAGTTAGGTTAGGTTTGGTTAGGTTAGCTTAGTTAGGTAAGTTAGGGAGATTGGGTTTAGGTGTAGGCTAGGTTAGGTTTAGATTAGGTTAGGTTATATTAGGTTTGGTTTTAGATTGTGGTAGGTTATAGGTTAGGGTAGGGTATAGGCTAGGCTAGGTTAAGTTAGGAAATAGGCCAAGAGTTATTGCTATAAACAACTGACGGCTTAAAGGCAGACTCTAAGATTAATGCTCGATCCTCCTGGCACAAATAGGTGAGTACACATATATGTAACATGAATGATGTGTTCCTTCTCGACTCTCAATAAGGGATTCCAGGGTTCGAATCGCGGTCGGGCAGGGCTGTAATTGTTGGTAGCGTTTCCTATCACCCAATGCACCTGTTCACCTAGCAGTAAATAGGTATCCAGGAGTTAGTGAGCTACTAGCATCCTGGTGAGTGAGGGTTAGTTTAACCTTGTGGGGTGGGTGTTGGAGACCACTTTATAAGCCTAACATGTATATATAGACTGCCTGTCTGCCTGTCCCCCGACTCAAAGAAGTTATATGTATTGACTCAATGAAGCCTAAGTGAACATAATCCAAGGCCTAAGAGTAGTCATTCGTGCTTAGAAGAGGATTGTTTAGGTTTTATAAATAGCGGCGGGTGGCATTTATAAGCGATTTGTGCGAGATCAATGGCATCCAAACATTTCCATGTTGGTGCAATAGTCCACTTTTGGTTGGTTTGTTTGACTATAAGAACTATCATTAATGGAGAATTGGCTGGTATGTGTGAGTATCCTCCGCCGCAGTTACCATTATCATCACTCACTCACTCACTCACAAGTTATTGGTTACCACTTGTATACAATAACAACGGCCATACTACCACTTAAAGGACACTGCTTCTCGTCCCATTAGCCAAGTTAAGCAACTTTCAATTTGGTTAGTAATTGGATGGGTAACCTGCCTGGTAACACCAACTGCTAGTGCTGCTGATGGCATTCATATTTGGGCAGTCCCTGTGGATCAGTGGTAAGGCACTCACCTAGCGCTTCGCAAGCGATTTCGCCTGGGTTCATATCCTGGCTGGCAGGGGAAGAGCGGATTGACTAGGCACCAATCCTTAACTTAACGATTATCTTCACGAAGCAGTGAATGGGTACCTGGTTGTTAAACGGTTTGTCGGGTTGTGTTCCAGGGAAAATTAACAATGAGTTTGTGGGTACTCACCTAATTGTACTCACCTTATTGTGCTTGCGGGGGTTGAGCTCTGGCTCTTTGGTCCCGCCTCTCAACCGTCAATCAACAGGAGTACTAGTTCCTGAGCCTATTGGGCTCTATCATATCTACACTTGAAACTGTGTATGGAGTCAGCCTCCACCACATCACTTCCTAATGCATTCCATTTGTCAACTACACTGACACTAAAAAAGTTCTTTCTAATATCTCTGTGTCTCATTTGGGCACTCAGTTTCCACCTGTGTCCCCTAGTACGTGTGCCCTTTGTGTTAAATAGCCTACCTTCATCTACCTTATCGATTCCCATGAGAATCTTGAATGTGGTGATCATGTCCCCCTTAACTCTTCTGTCTTCCAACGAAGTGAGGTTTAATTCCCGTAGTCTCTCCTCGTAGCTCATACCTCTTAGCTCGGGTTCTAGTCTGGTGGCAAACCTTTGAACCTTTTCCAGTTTAGTCTTATGCTTGACTAGATGTGGACTCCATGCTGGAGCTGCATACTTCAGGATTGGTCTGACATATGTGGTATATAATGTTCTCAAAGATTCCTTTTAGTGTGTGTGTATTTTATAAGAAAGAGACACATAAACATGTGTGTGAATGAATATGTACACCAATTAATAGTGAATGGGCTGCCATGTGTGAGTATTAATGTATACTATGGGCCACACTCACTGAAATATGTTGTCTGTGTGTGTACATACGTGTAATTGGAGTGACTTATCCACGTGAATTTATCTGTGTGTGTATATATCCAATATGAGTGATCCTTGTCATAATTGTGACAGTTTCTGCAATTTGACTGTCGAGACTGTATGTATGTTTGTATATATATATATATATGTGTGTGTGTGTGTGTGTGTGTGTGTGTGTGTGTGTGTGTGTGTGTGTGTGAGTGTGTGTTTATATGTGTGTGTGCGCGCACGCGCGCACGAATGTCGCGCTCTGAAATATGTACCTATGATTATTAGAGTATACCATTCGAGAAAAAATGTCTAACTATTTATCGGTCCATTCTCTCTCTCTGTGCCGGCCTTCCTGCTAAAACTTGTCCACTCATTATGCTGTTGAATATCTATCTCCAATGGTCATTTACCGTTAATTAATATATTATTAAGCAGATAAAGTCCTTTACAAATCTCTTCACCTTTTAAAGCACATATCTTTCTTCTAACATGAATCACTATAACTCATATACTTTCATCAGTTCCAAACACTTTTCTTATTCCTTCCTAAACATCTTTCCTTATATAACCTATCTCCACAAATTAATATCTTAATGATTAACTAGCAACTCCATGCCTCTCCCTCAGGTCCCCCCTCTGCTGCTCCCTGGGCCCCCACCCCCCTACCAACACCCTACCCCCCAACCGAGGCCCAAATATAACTACCCCTATACCACAATTACCAGAGACCAACCCCCCCCTTCCCCCAACCCCAGCCTAACAGAGAAAATGGCCGCCACAACGCTATACTTACCCAGCCGAACCGTTCGTTCGCGTATGTACTATTTATTGTTGAAAAAACTTAGAATTAAACAAACCGGATTTTCATTCCCTAGTAAACACATATATATATATATACAAAACGAGGCCTAGATTAGCACATATTAGGTATTGGATTGCTTGTTTACCATTCACAAACTCATTTGGACACACACACACACCACACTAAATATTAAATAATACATACCTTTAAACACACACACACACACACACACACACACACACACACACACACACACACACACACACACACGTCAGTTTGCCTAAATTCTCCAATATTCATTCATGAAACTGCCTCACTGGACTGCAACCTCATCGAATAAGCTGTTATGAATTTCTATCTGTCAACACAAACTCACAACTTCACACGTCAATCATTGCAAATGTTGATAAATAGACACTAACTAACCTTACTACGAGATATAAATACAAGTGCAAAATTTGATTCAGAAGGCAACTCCAGCGTGGCCTAGTCGGATAGAACATGTTCTCAATCCGGATAGACCTGCGTTCGAGCCTGTCGGAACGGTTGCAAGTACAGGGCACAGATTTATCTGTGTGTCCCCTCCTGTAGGAGCATCAGTTTCGATAGATTCTCTGGATAGCTGAAGATTGATTGACTGACCCCTTGGAATGTGGGGAAGGGTTGAAATCCGGGGGCCCACGGACGGATACCTGGATCCACTGACCTCGGGCAGGTCTTTCAATTCACCTGGATTTCAGGTGGGGAGAAGGGAGGCAATTTGGGTCGACACAAATAGCTTCCTGGACCCAAAACCCCAAAGACACCCGGACACACAGGACTCAAGACACACGCGGAATCAAGACACACACGGACTCAAGACACACGCAGACTCAAGACACACACGGACTCAAGACACACGCGGACTCAAGACACACACGGAATCAAGACACACGCGGACTCAAGACACACGCGGAATCAAGACACACACGGACTCAAGACTCACGCGGACTCAAGACACACACGGACTAAAGACACACACGGACTCAAGACACACACGGACTCAAGACACACGCGGAATCAAGACACACACGGACTCAAGACACACACGGACTCAAGACACACACGGACTCAAGACACACGCGGACTCAAGACACACACGGACTAAAGACACACACGGACTCAAGACACACACGGACTCAAGACACACGCGGAATCAAGACACACACGGACTCAAGACACACGCGGACTCAAGACACACGCGGAATCAAGACACACACGGACTCAAGACACACGCGGACTCAAGACACACACGGACTAAAGACACACACGGACTCAAGACACACACGGACTCAAGACACACGCGGAATCAAGACACACACGGACTCAAGACACACACGGACTCAAGACACACACGGACTCAAGACACACGCGGACTCAAGACACACACGGAATCAAGACACACATGGACACTGACACGATCCCAAGGTGGAGATAAGGGAGGCAATTTGAGGGGACACAAATGGCATCCTGGACTCAATACCCCAGGGATAATGACACGGACACGGACACTCATAGACTCTAACGGACACGGACACACGGAATCAATACACGTACTCAAGACACACACGGACTCAAGACACACACAGAATCAAGACACACACGGACTCAAGACACTCACAGAATCAAGACACAAACGGACTCAAGATACACACGGACTCAAGACACACACAGAATCAAGACACACATGGACACTGACACGATCCCAAGGTGGAGATAAGGGAGGCAATTTGAGGGGACACAAATGGCATCCTGGACTCAAAACCCCGGGGACAATGACATAGACATTGACACGGACACTAACTAACCTAACCTAACCTAACCTAAGACTAACCTAAGACTCTGACGGACACGGGAACATACGGAATCAAGACACACGCGGAAACAAGACACACTCAGGAGACACACACGAAATCAAGACACATAAGGAATCAAGGCACAGACGGAATCAAGACAAACACGGAATCAAGAAACACAAGGAATCAAGAAACACAAGGAATCAGGACCCACACGGAATCAAGACACACACGGAATCAAGACACACACGGAATCAAGACACACACGGAATCAAGAAACACACGGAATCAAGACACACAAGGAATCAAGAAACACAAGAAATCAAGGCACACACGGAATCAAGAGACACAAGGAATCAAGACACAATCGGAATCAAGACACACACGGAATCAAGAAACACAAGGAATCAAGGCACACACGGAAACAAGAGACACAAGGAATCAAGACACAAACGGAATCAAGACACACACGGAATCAAGAAACACAAGGAATCAAGGCACAGACGGAATCAAGACACACACGGAATCAAGACACACACGGAATCAAGACACACACGGAATCAAGAAACACACGGAATCAAGACACACTCGGAATCAAGAAACACAAGGAATGAAGGCACAGACGGAATCAAGACACACAAGGAATCAAGACACTCACGGAATCAAGAAACACAAGGAATCAAGACACACACGGAATCAAGAAACACAAGGAATCAAGAAACACAAGGAATCAGGACACACACGGAATCAAGACACACACGGAATCAAGACACACACGGAATCAAGACACACACGGAATCAAGAAACACACGGAATCAAGACACACACGGAATCAAGACACACACGGAATCAAGAAACACAAGGAATCAAGGCACACACGGAATCAAGAAACACAAGGAATCAAGACACAAACGGAATCAAGACACACACGGAATCAAGAAACACAAGGAATCAAGGCACAGACGGAATCAAGACACACACGGAATCAAGACACACACGGAATCAAGACACACACGGAACCAAGACACATTCGGAATCAAGAAACACAAGGAATCAAGGCACAGACGGAATCAAGACACACACGGAATCAAGACACACACGGAATCAAGACACACACTGAATCAAGAAACACAAGGAATCAAGACACACAAGGAATCAAGGCACACACGGAATCAAGAAACACAAGGAATCAAGACACAAACGGATTCAAGACACACACGGAATCAAGAAACACAAGGAATCAAGAAACACAAGGAATCAAGAAACACAAGGAATCAAAATTCAACTCAAGACACATACACGGACAGAGATAAAAAATTTAAACATCTAAGGAATGTGCCGTTTTTTTTTATCAAAAAAACAGTTTTAAATTTGTCAACGTGAGAACTGCCAGAAGGTCAATCATCGGCTGTCCAGAGAATCTATCGAACCTGATGCTGCTACAGGAGAGGACAATATGTGCCCTGTAATTGCAACCGTTTCGACAGGCTCGAACGCAGGTCTATCCGGATTAAGAATATGTTCTATCCGACTTGGATAGAACATGTTCAAAGTAACATTTCTAACGTGTAAAGAAGAATGAACCTTTTTTTCAACCTATGCGAGACAAATAATTGAATATGCAGCCCCAGCCTTTTTTCTAACAGAGCTGAGAGTTATGAGTTACATAACTTCTGGAAAACTACTTGGGCAATTGATTGATGGTTGAGAGGTGGGACCAAAGATCTGAATATCAAACCTAGCAAACACAACTAGGTGAATACAACTAGGTGAGAACAAACTTACAAAAACCCACAGTTGTAGATGCAAACTCCATTCATAATTTTAAAAGTTGATATGACAGGAAAATAGACCAGGAGTCATTGCTTTAAACAACCGGCGGCTATATTGTCAGCGTTCAAAAACTGATGCTCAGTCCTGCAAGTACAAATAGGTGAGTACACAGAAATATGAAACATGTATGTGTTCCTTCTAGACTAACGATCGGGGATTCCTGGATCGAAACCCGGCCAGGCAGGACTGAAATTATTGGTAGCGTTTCCTATCACCTAATGCCTCTGTTCTCCTAGCAGTAAACAGGTATCCAGGAGTTGTGAGCTTCATGTAGGATTGCATCCTGGTGAGGGTCAGTCAGGGTCAGTTTAGGTGTTCGATCTTGTGAGGTGGGTGTTGGTTAGGTTAGGTTAGGTTAAGTTTGGTTAGGTTAGGTTAGGTTAGGTTAGGTTAAGTTTGGTTAGGTTAGGTTTGGTTAGGTTAGATTAGGTTAGGTTAGGTTAGGTTAAGTTTGGTTAGGTTAGGTTAAGTTTGGTTAGGTTAGGTTAAGTTTGGTTAGGTTAGTTAGGTTAGGTTTGGTTAGGTTTAGGTTAGGTTAGTTAGGTTAGGTTAGGTTAGTTAGGTTAGGTTTGGTTAGGTTAGGTTAGGTTACCTTACCTTGAGGTGCTTCCGGGGCTTAGCGTCCCCGCGGCCCGGTCGTCGACCAGGCTTCCTGGTTGCCGGACTGATCAACCAGGCTGTTGGACGCGGCTACTCGCAGCCTGACGTATGAGTCACAGCCTGGTTGATCAGGTATCCTTTGGAGGTGCTTATCCAGTTCTCTCTTGAACACTGTGAGGGGTCGGCCAGTTATGCCCCTTATGTGTAGTGGAAGCGTGTTGAACAGTCTCGGACCTCTGATGTTGATAGAGTTCTCTCTCAGAGTACCAGTTGCACCTCTGTTTTTCAACGGGGGTATTCTGCACATCCTGCCATGTCTTCTGGTCTCATGAGATGTTATTTCTGTGTGCAGGTTTCGGACCAGCCCCTAGGTTAGGTTAAGTTTGGTTAGGCTAGGTTAAGTTTGGTTAGGTTAGGTTAAGTTTGGTTAGGTTAGTTAGGTTAGGTTTGGTTAGGTTTAGATTAGGTTAGTTAGGTTAGGTTAGGTTAGTTAGGTTAGGTTTGGTTAGGTTAGGTTAGGTTAGGTTAAGTTTGGTTAGGTTAGGTTTGGTTAAGTTAGGTTAGGTTAGGTTTAGGTTAGGTTAGGTTAGGTTAGGTTAGTTAGGTTAGGTTTGGTTAGGTTTAGGTTAGGTTAGTTAAGTTAGGATAGATTAGGTTAGGTTAGGTTAGTTAGGTTAGGTTTGGTTAGGTTAGGTTAGGTTAGGTTAGGTTACGTTAGTTAGGTTAGGTTAGATTAGTTAGGTTAGGTTAGTTAGGTTAGGTTAGGTTAGGTTAGTTAGGTTAGGTTAGGTTAGTTAGGTTAGGTTTGGTTAGGTTAGCTTAGTTAGGTAAGTTAGGGAGATTGGGTTTAGGTGTAGGCTAGGTTAGGTTTAGATTAGATTAGGTTATATTAGGTTTGGTTTTAGATTGTGGTAGGTTATAGGTTAGGGTAGGGTATAGGCTAGGCTAGGTTAAGTTAGGAAATAGGCCAAGAGTTATTGCTATAAACAACTGACGGCTTAAAGGCAGACTCTAAGATTAATGCTCGATCCTCCTGGCACAAATAGGTGAGTACACATATATGTAACATGAATGATGTGTTCCTTCTCGACTCTCAATAAGGGATTCCAGGGTTCGAATCGCGGTCGGGCAGGGCTGTAATTGTTGGTAGCGTTTCCTATCACCCAATGCACCTGTTCACCTAGCAGTAAATAGGTATCCAGGAGTTAGTGAGCTACTAGCATCCTGGTGAGTGAGGGTTAGTTTAACCTTGTGGGGTGGGTGTTGGAGACCACTTTATAAGCCTAACATGTATATATAGACTGCCTGTCTGCCTGTCCCCCGACTCAAAGAAGTTATATGTATTGACTCAATGAAGCCTAAGTGAACATAATCCAAGGCCTAAGAGTAGTCATTCGTGCTTAGAAGAGGATTGTTTAGGTTTTATAAATAGCGGCGGGTGGCATTTATAAGCGATTTGTGCGAGATCAATGGCATCCAAACATTTCCATGTTGGTGCAATAGTCCACTTTTGGTTGGTTTGTTTGACTATAAGAACTATCATTAATGGAGAATTGGCTGGTATGTGTGAGTATCCTCCGCCGCAGTTACCATTATCATCACTCACTCACTCACTCACAAGTTATTGGTTACCACTTGTATACAATAACAACGGCCATACTACCACTTAAAGGACACTGCTTCTCGTCCCATTAGCCAAGTTAAGCAACTTTCAATTTGGTTAGTAATTGGATGGGTAACCTGCCTGGTAACACCAACTGCTAGTGCTGCTGATGGCATTCATATTTGGGCAGTCCCTGTGGATCAGTGGTAAGGCACTCACCTAGCGCTTCGCAAGCGATTTCGCCTGGGTTCATATCCTGGCTGGCAGGGGAAGAGCGGATTGACTAGGCACCAATCCTTAACTTAACGATTATCTTCACGAAGCAGTGAATGGGTACCTGGTTGTTAAACGGTTTGTCGGGTTGTGTTCCAGGGAAAATTAACAATGAGTTTGTGGGTACTCACCTAATTGTACTCACCTTATTGTGCTTGCGGGGGTTGAGCTCTGGCTCTTTGGTCCCGCCTCTCAACCGTCAATCAACAGGAGTACTAGTTCCTGAGCCTATTGGGCTCTATCATATCTACACTTGAAACTGTGTATGGAGTCAGCCTCCACCACATCACTTCCTAATGCATTCCATTTGTCAACTACACTGACACTAAAAAAGTTCTTTCTAATATCTCTGTGTCTCATTTGGGCACTCAGTTTCCACCTGTGTCCCCTAGTACGTGTGCCCTTTGTGTTAAATAGCCTACCTTCATCTACCTTATCGATTCCCATGAGAATCTTGAATGTGGTGATCATGTCCCCCTTAACTCTTCTGTCTTCCAACGAAGTGAGGTTTAATTCCCGTAGTCTCTCCTCGTAGCTCATACCTCTTAGCTCGGGTTCTAGTCTGGTGGCAAACCTTTGAACCTTTTCCAGTTTAGTCTTATGCTTGACTAGATGTGGACTCCATGCTGGAGCTGCATACTTCAGGATTGGTCTGACATATGTGGTATATAATGTTCTCAAAGATTCCTTTTAGTGTGTGTGTATTTTATAAGAAAGAGACACATAAACATGTGTGTGAATGAATATGTACACCAATTAATAGTGAATGGGCTGCCATGTGTGAGTATTAATGTATACTATGGGCCACACTCACTGAAATATGTTGTCTGTGTGTGTACATACGTGTAATTGGAGTGACTTATCCACGTGAATTTATCTGTGTGTGTATATATCCAATATGAGTGATCCTTGTCATAATTGTGACAGTTTCTGCAATTTGACTGTCGAGACTGTATGTATGTTTGTATATATATATATATATGTGTGTGTGTGTGTGTGTGTGTGTGTGTGTGTGTGTGTGTGTGTGAGTGTGTGTTTATATGTGTGTGTGCGCGCACGCGCGCACGAATGTCGCGCTCTGAAATATGTACCTATGATTATTAGAGTATACCATTCGAGAAAAAATGTCTAACTATTTATCGGTCCATTCTCTCTCTCTGTGCCGGCCTTCCTGCTAAAACTTGTCCACTCATTATGCTGTTGAATATCTATCTCCAATGGTCATTTACCGTTAATTAATATATTATTAAGCAGATAAAGTCCTTTACAAATCTCTTCACCTTTTAAAGCACATATCTTTCTTCTAACATGAATCACTATAACTCATATACTTTCATCAGTTCCAAACACTTTTCTTATTCCTTCCTAAACATCTTTCCTTATATAACCTATCTCCACAAATTAATATCTTAATGATTAACTAGCAACTCCATGCCTCTCCCTCAGGTCCCCCCTCTGCTGCTCCCTGGGCCCCCACCCCCCTACCAACACCCTACCCCCCAACCGAGGCCCAAATATAACTACCCCTATACCACAATTACCAGAGACCAACCCCCCCCTTCCCCCAACCCCAGCCTAACAGAGAAAATGGCCGCCACAACGCTATACTTACCCAGCCGAACCGTTCGTTCGCGTATGTACTATTTATTGTTGAAAAAACTTAGAATTAAACAAACCGGATTTTCATTCCCTAGTAAACACATATATATATATATACAAAACGAGGCCTAGATTAGCACATATTAGGTATTGGATTGCTTGTTTACCATTCACAAACTCATTTGGACACACACACACACCACACTAAATATTAAATAATACATACCTTTAAACACACACACACACACACACACACACACACACACACACACACACACACACACGTCAGTTTGCCTAAATTCTCCAATATTCATTCATGAAACTGCCTCACTGGACTGCAACCTCATCGAATAAGCTGTTATGAATTTCTATCTGTCAACACAAACTCACAACTTCACACGTCAATCATTGCAAATGTTGATAAATAGACACTAACTAACCTTACTACGAGATATAAATACAAGTGCAAAATTTGATTCAGAAGGCAACTCCAGCGTGGCCTAGTCGGATAGAACATGTTCTTAATCCGGATAGACCTGCGTTCGAGCCTGTCGGAACGGTTGCAAGTACAGGGCACAGATTTATCTGTGTGTCCCCTCCTGTAGGAGCATCAGTTTCGATAGATTCTCTGGATAGCTGAAGATTGATTGACTGACCCCTTGGAATGTGGGGAAGGGTTGAAATCCGGGGGCCCACGGACGGATACCTGGATCCACTGACCTCGGGCAGGTCTTTCAATTCACCTGGATTTCAGGTGGGGAGAAGGGAGGCAATTTGGGTCGACACAAATAGCTTCCTGGACCCAAAACCCCAAAGACACCCGGACACACAGGACTCAAGACACACGCGGAATCAAGACACACACGGACTCAAGACACACGCAGACTCAAGACACACACGGACTCAAGACACACGCGGACTCAAGACACACACGGAATCAAGACACACGCGGACTCAAGACACACGCGGAATCAAGACACACACGGACTCAAGACTCACGCGGACTCAAGACACACACGGACTAAAGACACACACGGACTCAAGACACACACGGACTCAAGACACACGCGGAATCAAGACACACACGGACTCAAGACACACACGGACTCAAGACACACACGGACTCAAGACACACGCGGACTCAAGACACACACGGACTAAAGACACACACGGACTCAAGACACACACGGACTCAAGACACACGCGGAATCAAGACACACACGGACTCAAGACACACGCGGACTCAAGACACACGCGGAATCAAGACACACACGGACTCAAGACACACGCGGACTCAAGACACACACGGACTAAAGACACACACGGACTCAAGACACACACGGACTCAAGACACACGCGGAATCAAGACACACACGGAATCAAGACACACACGGAACCAAGACACATTCGGAATCAAGAAACACAAGGAATCAAGGCACAGACGGAATCAAGACACACACGGAATCAAGACACACACGGAATCAAGACACACACTGAATCAAGAAACACAAGGAATCAAGACACACAAGGAATCAAGGCACACACGGAATCAAGAAACACAAGGAATCAAGACACAAACGGATTCAAGACACACACGGAATCAAGAAACACAAGGAATCAAGAAACACAAGGAATCAAGAAACACAAGGAATCAAAATTCAACTCAAGACACATACACGGACAGAGATAAAAAATTTAAACATCTAAGGAATGTGCCGTTTTTTTTTATCAAAAAAACAGTTTTAAATTTGTCAACGTGAGAACTGCCAGAAGGTCAATCATCGGCTGTCCAGAGAATCTATCGAACCTGATGCTGCTACAGGAGAGGACAATATGTGCCCTGTAATTGCAACCGTTTCGACAGGCTCGAACGCAGGTCTATCCGGATTAAGAATATGTTCTATCCGACTTGGATAGAACATGTTCAAAGTAACATTTCTAACGTGTAAAGAAGAATGAACCTTTTTTTCAACCTATGCGAGACAAATAATTGAATATGCAGCCCCAGCCTTTTTTCTAACAGAGCTGAGAGTTATGAGTTACATAACTTCTGGAAAACTACTTGGGCAATTGATTGATGGTTGAGAGGTGGGACCAAAGATCTGAATATCAAACCTAGCAAACACAACTAGGTGAATACAACTAGGTGAGAACAAACTTACAAAAACCCACAGTTGTAGATGCAAACTCCATTCATAATTTTAAAAGTTGATATGACAGGAAAATAGACCAGGAGTCATTGCTTTAAACAACCGGCGGCTATATTGTCAGCGTTCAAAAACTGATGCTCAGTCCTGCAAGTACAAATAGGTGAGTACACAGAAATATGAAACATGTATGTGTTCCTTCTAGACTAACGATCGGGGATTCCTGGATCGAAACCCGGCCAGGCAGGACTGAAATTATTGGTAGCGTTTCCTATCACCTAATGCCTCTGTTCTCCTAGCAGTAAACAGGTATCCAGGAGTTGTGAGCTTCATGTAGGATTGCATCCTGGTGAGGGTCAGTCAGGGTCAGTTTAGGTGTTCGATCTTGTGAGGTGGGTGTTGGTTAGGTTAGGTTAGGTTAAGTTTGGTTAGGTTAGGTTAGGTTAGGTTAGGTTAAGTTTGGTTAGGTTAGGTTTGGTTAGGTTAGATTAGGTTAGGTTAGGTTAGGTTAAGTTTGGTTAGGTTAGGTTAAGTTTGGTTAGGTTAGGTTAAGTTTGGTTAGGTTAGTTAGGTTAGGTTTGGTTAGGTTTAGGTTAGGTTAGTTAGGTTAGGTTAGGTTAGTTAGGTTAGGTTTGGTTAGGTTAGGTTAGGTTACCTTACCTTGAGGTGCTTCCGGGGCTTAGCGTCCCCGCGGCCCGGTCGTCGACCAGGCTTCCTGGTTGCCGGACTGATCAACCAGGCTGTTGGACGCGGCTACTCGCAGCCTGACGTATGAGTCACAGCCTGGTTGATCAGGTATCCTTTGGAGGTGCTTATCCAGTTCTCTCTTGAACACTGTGAGGGGTCGGCCAGTTATGCCCCTTATGTGTAGTGGAAGCGTGTTGAACAGTCTCGGACCTCTGATGTTGATAGAGTTCTCTCTCAGAGTACCAGTTGCACCTCTGTTTTTCAACGGGGGTATTCTGCACATCCTGCCATGTCTTCTGGTCTCATGAGATGTTATTTCTGTGTGCAGGTTTCGGACCAGCCCCTAGGTTAGGTTAAGTTTGGTTAGGCTAGGTTAAGTTTGGTTAGGTTAGGTTAAGTTTGGTTAGGTTAGTTAGGTTAGGTTTGGTTAGGTTTAGATTAGGTTAGTTAGGTTAGGTTAGGTTAGTTAGGTTAGGTTTGGTTAGGTTAGGTTAGGTTAGGTTAAGTTTGGTTAGGTTAGGTTTGGTTAAGTTAGGTTAGGTTAGGTTTAGGTTAGGTTAGGTTAGGTTAGGTTAGTTAGGTTAGGTTTGGTTAGGTTTAGGTTAGGTTAGTTAAGTTAGGATAGATTAGGTTAGGTTAGGTTAGTTAGGTTAGGTTTGGTTAGGTTAGGTTAGGTTAGGTTAGGTTACGTTAGTTAGGTTAGGTTAGATTAGTTAGGTTAGGTTAGTTAGGTTAGGTTAGGTTAGGTTAGTTAGGTTAGGTTAGGTTAGTTAGGTTAGGTTTGGTTAGGTTAGCTTAGTTAGGTAAGTTAGGGAGATTGGGTTTAGGTGTAGGCTAGGTTAGGTTTAGATTAGGTTAGGTTATATTAGGTTTGGTTTTAGATTGTGGTAGGTTATAGGTTAGGGTAGGGTATAGGCTAGGCTAGGTTAAGTTAGGAAATAGGCCAAGAGTTATTGCTATAAACAACTGACGGCTTAAAGGCAGACTCTAAGATTAATGCTCGATCCTCCTGGCACAAATAGGTGAGTACACATATATGTAACATGAATGATGTGTTCCTTCTCGACTCTCAATAAGGGATTCCAGGGTTCGAATCGCGGTCGGGCAGGGCTGTAATTGTTGGTAGCGTTTCCTATCACCCAATGCACCTGTTCACCTAGCAGTAAATAGGTATCCAGGAGTTAGTGAGCTACTAGCATCCTGGTGAGTGAGGGTTAGTTTAACCTTGTGGGGTGGGTGTTGGAGACCACTTTATAAGCCTAACATGTATATATAGACTGCCTGTCTGCCTGTCCCCCGACTCAAAGAAGTTATATGTATTGACTCAATGAAGCCTAAGTGAACATAATCCAAGGCCTAAGAGTAGTCATTCGTGCTTAGAAGAGGATTGTTTAGGTTTTATAAATAGCGGCGGGTGGCATTTATAAGCGATTTGTGCGAGATCAATGGCATCCAAACATTTCCATGTTGGTGCAATAGTCCACTTTTGGTTGGTTTGTTTGACTATAAGAACTATCATTAATGGAGAATTGGCTGGTATGTGTGAGTATCCTCCGCCGCAGTTACCATTATCATCACTCACTCACTCACTCACAAGTTATTGGTTACCACTTGTATACAATAACAACGGCCATACTACCACTTAAAGGACACTGCTTCTCGTCCCATTAGCCAAGTTAAGCAACTTTCAATTTGGTTAGTAATTGGATGGGTAACCTGCCTGGTAACACCAACTGCTAGTGCTGCTGATGGCATTCATATTTGGGCAGTCCCTGTGGATCAGTGGTAAGGCACTCACCTAGCGCTTCGCAAGCGATTTCGCCTGGGTTCATATCCTGGCTGGCAGGGGAAGAGCGGATTGACTAGGCACCAATCCTTAACTTAACGATTATCTTCACGAAGCAGTGAATGGGTACCTGGTTGTTAAACGGTTTGTCGGGTTGTGTTCCAGGGAAAATTAACAATGAGTTTGTGGGTACTCACCTAATTGTACTCACCTTATTGTGCTTGCGGGGGTTGAGCTCTGGCTCTTTGGTCCCGCCTCTCAACCGTCAATCAACAGGAGTACTAGTTCCTGAGCCTATTGGGCTCTATCATATCTACACTTGAAACTGTGTATGGAGTCAGCCTCCACCACATCACTTCCTAATGCATTCCATTTGTCAACTACACTGACACTAAAAAAGTTCTTTCTAATATCTCTGTGTCTCATTTGGGCACTCAGTTTCCACCTGTGTCCCCTAGTACGTGTGCCCTTTGTGTTAAATAGCCTACCTTCATCTACCTTATCGATTCCCATGAGAATCTTGAATGTGGTGATCATGTCCCCCTTAACTCTTCTGTCTTCCAACGAAGTGAGGTTTAATTCCCGTAGTCTCTCCTCGTAGCTCATACCTCTTAGCTCGGGTTCTAGTCTGGTGGCAAACCTTTGAACCTTTTCCAGTTTAGTCTTATGCTTGACTAGATGTGGACTCCATGCTGGAGCTGCATACTTCAGGATTGGTCTGACATATGTGGTATATAATGTTCTCAAAGATTCCTTTTAGTGTGTGTGTATTTTATAAGAAAGAGACACATAAACATGTGTGTGAATGAATATGTACACCAATTAATAGTGAATGGGCTGCCATGTGTGAGTATTAATGTATACTATGGGCCACACTCACTGAAATATGTTGTCTGTGTGTGTACATACGTGTAATTGGAGTGACTTATCCACGTGAATTTATCTGTGTGTGTATATATCCAATATGAGTGATCCTTGTCATAATTGTGACAGTTTCTGCAATTTGACTGTCGAGACTGTATGTATGTTTGTATATATATATATATATGTGTGTGTGTGTGTGTGTGTGTGTGTGTGTGTGTGTGTGTGTGTGTGTGTGTGTGTGTGTGTGAGTGTGTGTTTATATGTGTGTGTGCGCGCACGCGCGCACGAATGTCGCGCTCTGAAATATGTACCTATGATTATTAGAGTATATCATTCGAGAAAAAATGTCTAACTATTTATCGGTCCATTCTCTCTCTCTGTGCCGGCCTTCCTGCTAAAACTTGTCCACTCATTATGCTGTTGAATATCTATCTCCAATGGTCATTTACCGTTAATTAATATATTATTAAGCAGATAAAGTCCTTTACAAATCTCTTCACCTTTTAAAGCACATATCTTTCTTCTAACATGAATCACTATAACTCATATACTTTCATCAGTTCCAAACACTTTTCTTATTCCTTCCTAAACATCTTTCCTTATATAACCTATCTCCACAAATTAATATCTTAATGATTAACTAGCAACTCCATGCCTCTCCCTCAGGTCCCCCCTCTGCTGCTCCCTGGGCCCCCACCCCCCTACCAACACCCTACCCCCCAACCGAGGCCCAAATATAACTACCCCTATACCACAATTACCAGAGACCAACCCCCCCCTTCCCCCAACCCCAGCCTAACAGAGAAAATGGCCGCCACAACGCTATACTTACCCAGCCGAACCGTTCGTTCGCGTATGTACTATTTATTGTTGAAAAAACTTAGAATTAAACAAACCGGATTTTCATTCCCTAGTAAACACATATATATATATATACAAAACGAGGCCTAGATTAGCACATATTAGGTATTGGATTGCTTGTTTACCATTCACAAACTCATTTGGACACACACACACACCACACTAAATATTAAATAATACATACCTTTAAACACACACACACACACACACACACACACACACACACACACACACACACACACGTCAGTTTGCCTAAATTCTCCAATATTCATTCATGAAACTGCCTCACTGGACTGCAACCTCATCGAATAAGCTGTTATGAATTTCTATCTGTCAACACAAACTCACAACTTCACACGTCAATCATTGCAAATGTTGATAAATAGACACTAACTAACCTTACTACGAGATATAAATACAAGTGCAAAATTTGATTCAGAAGGCAACTCCAGCGTGGCCTAGTCGGATAGAACATGTTCTTAATCCGGATAGACCTGCGTTCGAGCCTGTCGGAACGGTTGCAAGTACAGGGCACAGATTTATCTGTGTGTCCCCTCCTGTAGGAGCATCAGTTTCGATAGATTCTCTGGATAGCTGAAGATTGATTGACTGACCCCTTGGAATGTGGGGAAGGGTTGAAATCCGGGGGCCCACGGACGGATACCTGGATCCACTGACCTCGGGCAGGTCTTTCAATTCACCTGGATTTCAGGTGGGGAGAAGGGAGGCAATTTGGGTCGACACAAATAGCTTCCTGGACCCAAAACCCCAAAGACACCCGGACACACAGGACTCAAGACACACGCGGAATCAAGACACACACGGACTCAAGACACACGCAGACTCAAGACACACACGGACTCAAGACACACGCGGACTCAAGACACACACGGAATCAAGACACACGCGGACTCAAGACACACGCGGAATCAAGACACACACGGACTCAAGACTCACGCGGACTCAAGACACACACGGACTAAAGACACACACGGACTCAAGACACACACGGACTCAAGACACACGCGGAATCAAGACACACACGGACTCAAGACACACACGGACTCAAGACACACACGGACTCAAGACACACGCGGACTCAAGACACACACGGACTAAAGACACACACGGACTCAAGACACACACGGACTCAAGACACACGCGGAATCAAGACACACACGGACTCAAGACACACGCGGACTCAAGACACACGCGGAATCAAGACACACACGGACTCAAGACACACGCGGACTCAAGACACACACGGACTAAAGACACACACGGACTCAAGACACACACGGACTCAAGACACACGCGGAATCAAGACACACACGGACTCAAGACACACACGGACTCAAGACACACACGGACTCAAGACACACGCGGACTCAAGACACACACGGAATCAAGACACACATGGACACTGACACGATCCCAAGGTGGAGATAAGGGAGGCAATTTGAGGGGACACAAATGGCATCCTGGACTCAATACCCCAGGGATAATGACACGGACACGGACACTCATAGACTCTAACGGACACGGACACACGGAATCAATACACGTACTCAAGACACACACGGACTCAAGACACACACAGAATCAAGACACACACGGACTCAAGACACTCACAGAATCAAGACACAAACGGACTCAAGATACACACGGACTCAAGACACACACAGAATCAAGACACACATGGACACTGACACGATCCCAAGGTGGAGATAAGGGAGGCAATTTGAGGGGACACAAATGGCATCCTGGACTCAAAACCCCGGGGACAATGACATAGACATTGACACGGACACTAACTAACCTAACCTAACCTAACCTAAGACTAACCTAAGACTCTGACGGACACGGGAACATACGGAATCAAGACACACGCGGAAACAAGACACACTCAGGAGACACACACGAAATCAAGACACATAAGGAATCAAGGCACAGACGGAATCAAGACAAACACGGAATCAAGAAACACAAGGAATCAAGAAACACAAGGAATCAGGACCCACACGGAATCAAGACACACACGGAATCAAGACACACACGGAATCAAGACACACACGGAATCAAGAAACACACGGAATCAAGACACACAAGGAATCAAGAAACACAAGAAATCAAGGCACACACGGAATCAAGAGACACAAGGAATCAAGACACAATCGGAATCAAGACACACACGGAATCAAGAAACACAAGGAATCAAGGCACACACGGAAACAAGAGACACAAGGAATCAAGACACAAACGGAATCAAGACACACACGGAATCAAGAAACACAAGGAATCAAGGCACAGACGGAATCAAGACACACACGGAATCAAGACACACACGGAATCAAGACACACACGGAATCAAGAAACACACGGAATCAAGACACACTCGGAATCAAGAAACACAAGGAATGAAGGCACAGACGGAATCAAGACACACAAGGAATCAAGACACTCACGGAATCAAGAAACACAAGGAATCAAGACACACACGGAATCAAGAAACACAAGGAATCAAGAAACACAAGGAATCAGGACACACACGGAATCAAGACACACACGGAATCAAGACACACACGGAATCAAGACACACACGGAATCAAGAAACACACGGAATCAAGACACACACGGAATCAAGACACACACGGAATCAAGAAACACAAGGAATCAAGGCACACACGGAATCAAGAAACACAAGGAATCAAGACACAAACGGAATCAAGACACACACGGAATCAAGAAACACAAGGAATCAAGGCACAGACGGAATCAAGACACACACGGAATCAAGACACACACGGAATCAAGACACACACGGAACCAAGACACATTCGGAATCAAGAAACACAAGGAATCAAGGCACAGACGGAATCAAGACACACACGGAATCAAGACACACACGGAATCAAGACACACACTGAATCAAGAAACACAAGGAATCAAGACACACAAGGAATCAAGGCACACACGGAATCAAGAAACACAAGGAATCAAGACACAAACGGATTCAAGACACACACGGAATCAAGAAACACAAGGAATCAAGAAACACAAGGAATCAAGAAACACAAGGAATCAAAATTCAACTCAAGACACATACACGGACAGAGATAAAAAATTTAAACATCTAAGGAATGTGCCGTTTTTTTTTATCAAAAAAACAGTTTTAAATTTGTCAACGTGAGAACTGCCAGAAGGTCAATCATCGGCTGTCCAGAGAATCTATCGAACCTGATGCTGCTACAGGAGAGGACAATATGTGCCCTGTAATTGCAACCGTTTCGACAGGCTCGAACGCAGGTCTATCCGGATTAAGAATATGTTCTATCCGACTTGGATAGAACATGTTCAAAGTAACATTTCTAACGTGTAAAGAAGAATGAACCTTTTTTTCAACCTATGCGAGACAAATAATTGAATATGCAGCCCCAGCCTTTTTTCTAACAGAGCTGAGAGTTATGAGTTACATAACTTCTGGAAAACTACTTGGGCAATTGATTGATGGTTGAGAGGTGGGACCAAAGATCTGAATATCAAACCTAGCAAACACAACTAGGTGAATACAACTAGGTGAGAACAAACTTACAAAAACCCACAGTTGTAGATGCAAACTCCATTCATAATTTTAAAAGTTGATATGACAGGAAAATAGACCAGGAGTCATTGCTTTAAACAACCGGCGGCTATATTGTCAGCGTTCAAAAACTGATGCTCAGTCCTGCAAGTACAAATAGGTGAGTACACAGAAATATGAAACATGTATGTGTTCCTTCTAGACTAACGATCGGGGATTCCTGGATCGAAACCCGGCCAGGCAGGACTGAAATTATTGGTAGCGTTTCCTATCACCTAATGCCTCTGTTCTCCTAGCAGTAAACAGGTATCCAGGAGTTGTGAGCTTCATGTAGGATTGCATCCTGGTGAGGGTCAGTCAGGGTCAGTTTAGGTGTTCGATCTTGTGAGGTGGGTGTTGGTTAGGTTAGGTTAGGTTAAGTTTGGTTAGGTTAGGTTAGGTTAGGTTAGGTTAAGTTTGGTTAGGTTAGGTTTGGTTAGGTTAGATTAGGTTAGGTTAGGTTAGGTTAAGTTTGGTTAGGTTAGGTTAAGTTTGGTTAGGTTAGGTTAAGTTTGGTTAGGTTAGTTAGGTTAGGTTTGGTTAGGTTTAGGTTAGGTTAGTTAGGTTAGGTTAGGTTAGTTAGGTTAGGTTTGGTTAGGTTAGGTTACGTTACCTTACCTTGAGGTGCTTCCGGGGCTTAGCGTCCCCGCGGCCCGGTCGTCGACCAGGCTTCCTGGTTGCCGGACTGATCAACCAGGCTGTTGGACGCGGCTACTCGCAGCCTGACGTATGAGTCACAGCCTGGTTGATCAGGTATCCTTTGGAGGTGCTTATCCAGTTCTCTCTTGAACACTGTGAGGGGTCGGCCAGTTATGCCCCTTATGTGTAGTGGAAGCGTGTTGAACAGTCTCGGACCTCTGATGTTGATAGAGTTCTCTCTCAGAGTACCAGTTGCACCTCTGTTTTTCAACGGGGGTATTCTGCACATCCTGCCATGTCTTCTGGTCTCATGAGATGTTATTTCTGTGTGCAGGTTTCGGACCAGCCCCTAGGTTAGGTTAAGTTTGGTTAGGCTAGGTTAAGTTTGGTTAGGTTAGGTTAAGTTTGGTTAGGTTAGTTAGGTTAGGTTTGGTTAGGTTTAGGTTAGGTTAGTTAGGTTAGGTTAGGTTAGTTAGGTTAGGTTTGGTTAGGTTAGGTTAGGTTAGGTTAAGTTTGGTTAGGTTAGGTTTGGTTAAGTTAGGTTAGGTTAGGTTTAGGTTAGGTTAGGTTAGGTTAGGTTAGTTAGGTTAGGTTTGGTTAGGTTTAGGTTAGGTTAGTTAAGTTAGGATAGATTAGGTTAGGTTAGGTTAGTTAGGTTAGGTTTGGTTAGGTTAGGTTAGGTTAGGTTAGGTTACGTTAGTTAGGTTAGGTTAGATTAGTTAGGTTAGGTTAGTTAGGTTAGGTTAGGTTAGGTTAGTTAGGTTAGGTTAGGTTAGTTAGGTTAGGTTTGGTTAGGTTAGCTTAGTTAGGTAAGTTAGGGAGATTGGGTTTAGGTGTAGGCTAGGTTAGGTTTAGATTAGGTTAGGTTATATTAGGTTTGGTTTTAGATTGTGGTAGGTTATAGGTTAGGGTAGGGTATAGGCTAGGCTAGGTTAAGTTAGGAAATAGGCCAAGAGTTATTGCTATAAACAACTGACGGCTTAAAGGCAGACTCTAAGATTAATGCTCGATCCTCCTGGCACAAATAGGTGAGTACACATATATGTAACATGAATGATGTGTTCCTTCTCGACTCTCAATAAGGGATTCCAGGGTTCGAATCGCGGTCGGGCAGGGCTGTAATTGTTGGTAGCGTTTCCTATCACCCAATGCACCTGTTCACCTAGCAGTAAATAGGTATCCAGGAGTTAGTGAGCTACTAGCATCCTGGTGAGTGAGGGTTAGTTTAACCTTGTGGGGTGGGTGTTGGAGACCACTTTATAAGCCTAACATGTATATATAGACTGCCTGTCTGCCTGTCCCCCGACTCAAAGAAGTTATATGTATTGACTCAATGAAGCCTAAGTGAACATAATCCAAGGCCTAAGAGTAATCATTCGTGCTTAGAAGAGGATTGTTTAGGTTTTATAAATAGCGGCGGGTGGCATTTATAAGCGATTTGTGCGAGATCAATGGCATCCAAACATTTCCATGTTGGTGCAATAGTCCACTTTTGGTTGGTTTGTTTGACTATAAGAACTATCATTAATGGAGAATTGGCTGGTATGTGTGAGTATCCTCCGCCGCAGTTACCATTATCATCACTCACTCACTCACTCACAAGTTATTGGTTACCACTTGTATACAATAACAACGGCCATACTACCACTTAAAGGACACTGCTTCTCGTCCCATTAGCCAAGTTAAGCAACTTTCAATTTGGTTAGTAATTGGATGGGTAACCTGCCTGGTAACACCAACTGCTAGTGCTGCTGATGGCATTCATATTTGGGCAGTCCCTGTGGATCAGTGGTAAGGCACTCACCTAGCGCTTCGCAAGCGATTTCGCCTGGGTTCATATCCTGGCTGGCAGGGGAAGAGCGGATTGACTAGGCACCAATCCTTAACTTAACGATTATCTTCACGAAGCAGTGAATGGGTACCTGGTTGTTAAACGGTTTGTCGGGTTGTGTTCCAGGGAAAATTAACAATGAGTTTGTGGGTACTCACCTAATTGTACTCACCTTATTGTGCTTGCGGGGGTTGAGCTCTGGCTCTTTGGTCCCGCCTCTCAACCGTCAATCAACAGGAGTACTAGTTCCTGAGCCTATTGGGCTCTATCATATCTACACTTGAAACTGTGTATGGAGTCAGCCTCCACCACATCACTTCCTAATGCATTCCATTTGTCAACTACTCTGACACTAAAAAAGTTCTTTCTAATATCTCTGTGTCTCATTTGGGCACTCAGTTTCCACCTGTGTCCCCTAGTACGTGTGCCCTTTGTGTTAAATAGCCTACCTTCATCTACCTTATCGATTCCCATGAGAATCTTGAATGTGGTGATCATGTCCCCCTTAACTCTTCTGTCTTCCAACGAAGTGAGGTTTAATTCCCGTAGTCTCTCCTCGTAGCTCATACCTCTTAGCTCGGGTTCTAGTCTGGTGGCAAACCTTTGAACCTTTTCCAGTTTAGTCTTATGCTTGACTAGATGTGGACTCCATGCTGGAGCTGCATACTTCAGGATTGGTCTGACATATGTGGTATATAATGTTCTCAAAGATTCCTTTTAGTGTGTGTGTATTTTATAAGAAAGAGACACATAAACATGTGTGTGAATGAATATGTACACCAATTAATAGTGAATGGGCTGCCATGTGTGAGTATTAATGTATACTATGGGCCACACTCACTGAAATATGTTGTCTGTGTGTGTACATACGTGTAATTGGAGTGACTTATCCACGTGAATTTATCTGTGTGTGTATATATCCAATATGAGTGATCCTTGTCATAATTGTGACAGTTTCTGCAATTTGACTGTCGAGACTGTATGTATGTTTGTATATATATATATATATGTGTGTGTGTGTGTGTGTGTGTGTGTGTGTGTGTGTGTGTGTGAGTGTGTGTTTATATGTGTGTGTGCGCGCACGCGCGCACGAATGTCGCGCTCTGAAATATGTACCTATGATTATTAGAGTATACCATTCGAGAAAAAATGTCTAACTATTTATCGGTCCATTCTCTCTCTCTGTGCCGGCCTTCCTGCTAAAACTTGTCCACTCATTATGCTGTTGAATATCTATCTCCAATGGTCATTTACCGTTAATTAATATATTATTAAGCAGATAAAGTCCTTTACAAATCTCTTCACCTTTTAAAGCACATATCTTTCTTCTAACATGAATCACTATAACTCATATACTTTCATCAGTTCCAAACACTTTTCTTATTCCTTCTTAAACATCTTTCCTTATATAACCTATCTCCACAAATTAATATCTTAATGATTAACTAGCAACTCCATGCCTCTCCCTCAGGTCCCCCCTCTGCTGCTTCCTGGGCCCCCACCCCCCTACCAACACCCTACCCCCCAACCGAGGCCCAAATATAACTACCCCTATACCACAATTACCAGAGACCAACCCCCCCCCCTTCCCCCAACCCCAGCCTAACAGAGAAAATGGCCGCCACAACGCTATACTTACCCAGCCGAACCGTTCGTTCGCGTATGTACTATTTATTGTTGAAAAAACTTAGAATTAAACAAACCGGATTTTCATTCCCTAGTAAACACATATATATATATATACAAAACGAGGCCTAGATTAGCACATATTAGGTATTGGATTGCTTGTTTACCATTCACAAACTCATTTGGACACACACACACACCACACTAAATATTAAATAATACATACCTTTAAACACACACACACACACACACACACACACACACACACACACACACACACACACACACACACACACACACACACACACACACACACACACACGTCAGTTTGCCTAAATTCTCCAATATTCATTCATGAAACTGCCTCACTGGACTGCAACCTCATCGAATAAGCTGTTATGAATTTCTATCTGTCAACACAAACTCACAACTTCACACGTCAATCATTGCAAATGTTGATAAATAGACACTAACTAACCTTACTACGAGATATAAATACAAGTGCAAAATTTGATTCAGAAGGCAACTCCAGCGTGGCCTAGTCGGATAGAACATGTTCTTAATCCGGATAGACCTGCGTTCGAGCCTGTCGGAACGGTTGCAAGTACAGGGCACAGATTTATCTGTGTGTCCCCTCCTGTAGGAGCATCAGTTTCGATAGATTCTCTGGATAGCTGAAGATTGATTGACTGACCCCTTGGAATGTGGGGAAGGGTTGAAATCCGGGGGCCCACGGACGGATACCTGGATCCACTGACCTCGGGCAGGTCTTTCAATTCACCTGGATTTCAGGTGGGGAGAAGGGAGGCAATTTGGGTCGACACAAATAGCTTCCTGGACCCAAAACCCCAAAGACACCCGGACACACAGGACTCAAGACACACGCGGAATCAAGACACACACGGACTCAAGACACACGCAGACTCAAGACACACACGGACTCAAGACACACACGGAATCAAGACACACGCGGACTCAAGACACACGCGGAATCAAGACACACACGGACTCAAGACACACGCGGACTCAAGACACACACGGACTAAAGACACACACGGACTCAAGACACACACGGACTCAAGACACACGCGGAATCAAGACACACACGGACTCAAGACACACACGGACTCAAGACACACACGGACTCAAGACACACGCGGACTCAAGACACACACGGAATCAAGACACACATGGACACTGACACGATCCCAAGGTGGAGATAAGGGAGGCAATTTGAGGGGACACAAATGGCATCCTGGACTCAATACCCCAGGGATAATGACACGGACACGGACACGGACACGGACACTCATAGACTCTAACGGACACGGACACACGGAATCAATACACGTACTCAAGACACACACGGACTCAAGACACACACAGAATCAAGACACACACGGACTCAAGACACTCACAGAATCAAGACACAAACGGACTCAAGATACACACGGACTCAAGACGCACACAGAATCAAGACACACATGGACACTGACACGATCCCAAGGTGGAGATAAGGGAGGCAATTTGAGGGGACACAAATGGCATCCTGGACTCAAAACCCCGGGGACAATGACATAGACATTGACACGGACACTAACTAACCTAACCTAACCTAACCTAAGACTAACCTAAGACTCTGACGGACACGGGAACATACGGAATCAAGACACACGCGGAAACAAGACACACTCAGGAGACACACACGAAATCAAGACACATAAGGAATCAAGGCACAGACGGAATCAAGACAAACACGGAATCAAGAAACACAAGGAATCAAGAAACACAAGGAATCAGGACCCACACGGAATCAAGACACACACGGAATCAAGACACACACGGAATCAAGACACACACGGAATCAAGAAACACACGGAATCAAGACACACAAGGAATCAAGAAACACAAGAAATCAAGGCACACACGGAATCAAGAGACACAAGGAATCAAGACACAATCGGAATCAAGACACACACGGAATCAAGAAACACAAGGAATCAAGGCACACACGGAAACAAGAGACACAAGGAATCAAGACACAAACGGAATCAAGACACACACGGAATCAAGAAACACAAGGAATCAAGGCACAGACGGAATCAAGACACACACGGAATCAAGACACACACGGAATCAAGACACACACGGAATCAAGAAACACACGGAATCAAGACACACTCGGAATCAAGAAACACAAGGAATGAAGGCACAGACGGAATCAAGACACACAAGGAATCAAGACACTCACGGAATCAAGAAACACAAGGAATCAAGACACACACGGAATCAAGAAACACAAGGAATCAAGAAACACAAGGAATCAGGACACACACGGAATCAAGACACACACGGAATCAAGACACACACGGAATCAAGACACACACGGAATCAAGAAACACACGGAATCAAGACACACACGGAATCAAGACACACACGGAATCAAGAAACACAAGGAATCAAGGCACACACGGAATCAAGAAACACAAGGAATCAAGACACAAACGGAATCAAGACACACACGGAATCAAGAAACACAAGGAATCAAGGCACAGACGGAATCAAGACACACACGGAATCAAGACACACACGGAATCAAGACACACACGGAACCAAGACACATTCGGAATCAAGAAACACAAGGAATCAAGGCACAGACGGAATCAAGACACACACGGAATCAAGACACACACGGAATCAAGACACACACTGAATCAAGAAACACAAGGAATCAAGACACACAAGGAATCAAGGCACACACGGAATCAAGAAACACAAGGAATCAAGACACAAACGGATTCAAGACACACACGGAATCAAGAAACACAAGGAATCAAGAAACACAAGGAATCAAGAAACACAAGGAATCAAAATTCAACTCAAGACACATACACGGACAGAGATAAAAAATTTAAACATCTAAGGAATGTGCCGTTTATTTTTATCAAAAAAACAGTTTTAAATTTGTCAACGTGAGAACAGCCAGAAGGTCAATCATCGGCTGTCCAGAGAATCTATCGAACCTGATGCTGCTACAGGAGAGGACAATATATGCCCTGTAATTGCAACCGTTTCGACAGGCTCGAACGCAGGTCTATCCGGATTAAGAATATGTTCTATCCGACTTGGATAGAACATGTTCAAAGTAACATTTCTAACGTGTAAAGAAGAATGAACCTTTTTTTCAACCTATGCGAGACAAATAATTGAATATGCAGCCCCAGCCTTTTTTCTAACAGAGCTGAGAGTTATGAGTTACATAACTTCTGGAAAACTACTTGGGCAATTGATTGATGGTTGAGAGGTGGGACCAAAGATCTGAATATCAAACCTAGCAAACACAACTAGGTGAATACAACTAGGTGAGAACAAACTTACAAAAACCCACAGTTGTAGATGCAAACTCCATTCATAATTTTAAAAGTTGATATGACAGGAAAATAGACCAGGAGTCATTGCTTTAAACAACCGGCGGCTATATTGTCAGCGTTCAAAAACTGATGCTCAGTCCTGCAAGTACAAATAGGTGAGTACACAGAAATATGAAACATGTATGTGTTCCTTCTAGACTAACGATCGGGGATTCCTGGATCGAAACCCGGCCAGGCAGGACTGAAATTATTGGTAGCGTTTCCTATCACCTAATGCCTCTGTTCTCCTAGCAGTAAACAGGTATCCAGGAGTTGTGAGCTTCATGTAGGATTGCATCCTGGTGAGGGTCAGTCAGGGTCAGTTTAGGTGTTCGATCTTGTGAGGTGGGTGTTGGTTAGGTTAGGTTAGGTTAAGTTTGGTTAGGTTAGGTTAGGTTAGGTTAGGTTAGGTTAAGTTTGGTTAGGTTAGGTTTGGTTAGGTTAGATTAGGTTAGGTTAGGTTAGGTTAAGTTTGGTTAGGTTAGGTTAAGTTTGGTTAGGTTAGGTTAAGTTTGGTTAGGTTAGTTAGGTTAGGTTTGGTTAGGTTTAGGTTAGGTTAGTTAGGTTAGGTTAGGTTAGTTAGGTTAGGTTTGGTTAGGTTAGGTTAGGTTACCTTACCTTGAGGTGCTTCCGGGGCTTAGCGTCCCCGCGGCCCGGTCGTCGACCAGGCTTCCTGGTTGCCGGACTGATCAACCAGGCTGTTGGACGCGGCTACTCGCAGCCTGACGTATGAGTCACAGCCTGGTTGATCAGGTATCCTTTGGAGGTGCTTATCCAGTTCTCTCTTGAACACTGTGAGGGGTCGGCCAGTTATGCCCCTTATGTGTAGTGGAAGCGTGTTGAACAGTCTCGGACCTCTGATGTTGATAGAGTTCTCTCTCAGAGTACCAGTTGCACCTCTGTTTTTCAACGGGGGTATTCTGCACATCCTGCCATGTCTTCTGGTCTCATGAGATGTTATTTCTGTGTGCAGGTTTCGGACCAGCCCCTAGGTTAGGTTAAGTTTGGTTAGGCTAGGTTAAGTTTGGTTAGGTTAGGTTAAGTTTGGTTAGGTTAGTTAGGTTAGGTTTGGTTAGGTTTAGGTTAGGTTAGTTAGGTTAGGTTAGGTTAGTTAGGTTAGGTTTGGTTAGGTTAGGTTAGGTTAGGTTAAGTTTGGTTAGGTTAGGTTTGGTTAAGTTAGGTTAGGTTAGGTTTAGGTTAGGTTAGGTTAGGTTAGGTTAGTTAGGTTAGGTTTGGTTAGGTTTAGGTTAGGTTAGTTAAGTTAGGATAGATTAGGTTAGGTTAGGTTAGTTAGGTTAGGTTTGGTTAGGTTAGGTTAGGTTAGGTTAGGTTAGGTTACGTTAGTTAGGTTAGGTTAGATTAGTTAGGTTAGGTTAGTTAGGTTAGGTTAGGTTAGGTTAGTTAGGTTAGGTTAGGTTAGTTAGGTTAGGTTTGGTTAGGTTAGCTTAGTTAGGTAAGTTAGGGAGATTGGGTTTAGGTGTAGGCTAGGTTAGGTTTAGATTAGGTTAGGTTATATTAGGTTTGGTTTTAGATTGTGGTAGGTTATAGGTTAGGGTAGGGTATAGGTTAGGCTAGGTTTAGTTAGGAAATAGGCCAAGAGTTATTGCTATAAACAACTGACGGCTTAAAGGCAGACTCTAAGATTAATGCTTGATCCTCCTGGCACAAATAGGTGAGTACACATATATGTAACATGAATGATGTGTTCCTTCTCGACTCTCAATAAGGGATTCCAGGGTTCGAATCGCGGTCGGGCAGGGCTGTAATTGTTGGTAGCGTTTCCTATCACCCAATGCACCTGTTCACCTAGCAGTAAATAGGTATCCAGGAGTTAGTGAGCTACTAGCATCCTGGTGAGTGAGGGTTAGTTTAACCTTGTGGGGTGGGTGTTGGAGACCACTTTATAAGCCTAACATGTATATATAGACTGCCTGTCTGCCTGTCCCCCGACTCAAAGAAGTTATATGTATTGACTCAATGAAGCCTAAGTGAACATAATCCAAGGCCTAAGAGTAGTCATTCGTGCTTAGAAGAGGATTGTTTAGGTTTTATAAATAGCGGCGGGTGGCATTTATAAGCGATTTGTGCGAGATCAATGGCATCCAAACATTTCCATGTTGGTGCAATAGTCCACTTTTGGTTGGTTTGTTTGACTATAAGAACTATCATTAATGGAGAATTGGCTGGTATGTGTGAGTATCCTCCGCCGCAGTTACCATTATCATCACTCACTCACTCACTCACAAGTTATTGGTTACCACTTGTATACAATAACAACGGCCATACTACCACTTAAAGGACACTGCTTCTCGTCCCATTAGCCAAGTTAAGCAACTTTCAATTTGGTTAGTAATTGGATGGGTAACCTGCCTGGTAACACCAACTGCTAGTGCTGCTGATGGCATTCATATTTGGGCAGTCCCTGTGGATCAGTGGTAAGGCACTCACCTAGCGCTTCGCAAGCGATTTCGCCTGGGTTCATATCCTGGCTGGCAGGGGAAGAGCGGATTGACTAGGCACCAATCCTTAACTTAACGATTATCTTCACGAAGCAGTGAATGGGTACCTGGTTGTTAAACGGTTTGTCGGGTTGTGTTCCAGGGAAAATTAACAATGAGTTTGTGGGTACTCACCTAATTGTACTCACCTTATTGTGCTTGCGGGGGTTGAGCTCTGGCTCTTTGGTCCCGCCTCTCAACCGTCAATCAACAGGAGTACTAGTTCCTGAGCCTATTGGGCTCTATCATATCTACACTTGAAACTGTGTATGGAGTCAGCCTCCACCACATCACTTCCTAATGCATTCCATTTGTCAACTACACTGACACTAAAAAAGTTCTTTCTAATATCTCTGTGTCTCATTTGGGCACTCAGTTTCCACCTGTGTCCCCCTAGTACGTGTGCCCTTTGTGTTAAATAGCCTACCTTCATCTACCTTATCGATTCCCATGAGAATCTTGAATGTGGTGATCATGTCCCCCTTAACTCTTCTGTCTTCCAACGAAGTGAGGTTTAATTCCCGTAGTCTCTCCTCGTAGCTCATACCTCTTAGCTCGGGTTCTAGTCTGGTGGCAAACCTTTGAACCTTTTCCAGTTTAGTCTTATGCTTGACTAGATGTGGACTCCATGCTGGAGCTGCATACTTCAGGATTGGTCTGACATATGTGGTATATAATGTTCTCAAAGATTCCTTTTAGTGTGTGTGTATTTTATAAGAAAGAGACACATAAACATGTGTGTGAATGAATATGTACACCAATTAATAGTGAATGGGCTGCCATGTGTGAGTATTAATGTATACTATGGGCCACACTCACTGAAATATGTTGTCTGTGTGTGTACATACGTGTAATTGGAGTGACTTATCCACGTGAATTTATCTGTGTGTGTATATATCCAATATGAGTGATCCTTGTCATAATTGTGACAGTTTCTGCAATTTGACTGTCGAGACTGTATGTATGTTTGTATATATATATATATATGTGTGTGTGTGTGTGTGTGTGTGTGTGTGTGTGTGTGTGTGTGTGTGTGTGTGTGTGAGTGTGTGTTTATATGTGTGTGTGCGCGCACGCGCGCACGAATGTCGCGCTCTGAAATATGTACCTATGATTATTAGAGTATATCATTCGAGAAAAAATGTCTAACTATTTATCGGTCCATTCTCTCTCTCTGTGCCGGCCTTCCTGCTAAAACTTGTCCACTCATTATGCTGTTGAATATCTATCTCCAATGGTCATTTACCGTTAATTAATATATTATTAAGCAGATAAAGTCCTTTACAAATCTCTTCACCTTTTAAAGCACATATCTTTCTTCTAACATGAATCACTATAACTCATATACTTTCATCAGTTCCAAACACTTTTCTTATTCCTTCCTAAACATCTTTCCTTATATAACCTATCTCCACAAATTAATATCTTAATGATTAACTAGCAACTCCATGCCTCTCCCTCAGGTCCCCCCTCTGCTGCTCCCTGGGCCCCCACCCCCCTACCAACACCCTACCCCCCAACCGAGGCCCAAATATAACTACCCCTATACCACAATTACCAGAGACCAACCCCCCCCTTCCCCCAACCCCAGCCTAACAGAGAAAATGGCCGCCACAACGCTATACTTACCCAGCCGAACCGTTCGTTCGCGTATGTACTATTTATTGTTGAAAAAACTTAGAATAAAACAAACCGGATTTTCATTCCCTAGTAAACACATATATATATATATACAAAACGAGGCCTAGATTAGCACATATTAGGTATTGGATTGCTTGTTTACCATTCACAAACTCATTTGGACACACACACACACCACACTAAATATTAAATAATACATACCTTTAAACACACACACACACACACACACACACACACACACACACACACACGTCAGTTTGCCTAAATTCTCCAATATTCATTCATGAAACTGCCTCACTGGACTGCAACCTCATCGAATAAGCTGTTATGAATTTCTATCTGTCAACACAAACTCACAACTTCACACGTCAATCATTGCAAATGTTGATAAATAGACACTAACTAACCTTACTACGAGATATAAATACAAGTGCAAAATTTGATTCAGAAGGCAACTCCAGCGTGGCCTAGTCGGATAGAACATGTTCTTAATCCGGATAGACCTGCGTTCGAGCCTGTCGGAACGGTTGCAAGTACAGGGCACAGATTTATCTGTGTGTCCCCTCCTGTAGGAGCATCAGTTTCGATAGATTCTCTGGATAGCTGAAGATTGATTGACTGACCCCTTGGAATGTGGGGAAGGGTTGAAATCCGGGGGCCCACGGACGGATACCTGGATCCACTGACCTCGGGCAGGTCTTTCAATTCACCTGGATTTCAGGTGGGGAGAAGGGAGGCAATTTGGGTCGACACAAATAGCTTCCTGGACCCAAAACCCCAAAGACACCCGGACACACAGGACTCAAGACACACGCGGAATCAAGACACACACGGACTCAAGACACACGCAGACTCAAGACACACACGGACTCAAGACACACACGGAATCAAGACACACGCGGACTCAAGACACACGCGGAATCAAGACACACACGGACTCAAGACACACGCGGACTCAAGACACACACGGACTAAAGACACACACGGACTCAAGACACACACGGACTCAAGACACACGCGGAATCAAGACACACACGGACTCAAGACACACACGGACTCAAGACACACACGGACTCAAGACACACGCGGACTCAAGACACACACGGAATCAAGACACACGCGGACTCAAGACACACGCGGAATCAAGACACACACGGACTCAAGACTCACGCGGACTCAAGACACACACGGACTAAAGACACACACGGACTCAAGACACACACGGACTCAAGACACACGCGGAATCAAGACACACACGGACTCAAGACACACACGGACTCAAGACACACACGGACTCAAGACACACGCGGACTCAAGACACACACGGACTAAAGACACACACGGACTCAAGACACACACGGACTCAAGACACACGCGGAATCAAGACACACACGGACTCAAGACACACGCGGACTCAAGACACACGCGGAATCAAGACACACACGGACTCAAGACACACGCGGACTCAAGACACACACGGACTAAAGACACACACGGACTCAAGACACACACGGACTCAAGACACACGCGGAATCAAGACACACACGGACTCAAGACACACACGGACTCAAGACACACACGGACTCAAGACACACGCGGACTCAAGACACACACGGAATCAAGACACACATGGACACTGACACGATCCCAAGGTGGAGATAAGGGAGGCAATTTGAGGGGACACAAATGGCATCCTGGACTCAATACCCCAGGGATAATGACACGGACACGGACACTCATAGACTCTAACGGACACGGACACACGGAATCAATACACGTACTCAAGACACACACGGACTCAAGACACACACAGAATCAAGACACACACGGACTCAAGACACTCACAGAATCAAGACACAAACGGACTCAAGATACACACGGACTCAAGACACACACAGAATCAAGACACACATGGACACTGACACGATCCCAAGGTGGAGATAAGGGAGGCAATTTGAGGGGACACAAATGGCATCCTGGACTCAAAACCCCGGGGACAATGACATAGACATTGACACGGACACTAACTAACCTAACCTAACCTAACCTAAGACTAACCTAAGACTCTGACGGACACGGGAACATACGGAATCAAGACACACGCGGAAACAAGACACACTCAGGAGACACACACGAAATCAAGACACATAAGGAATCAAGGCACAGACGGAATCAAGACAAACACGGAATCAAGAAACACAAGGAATCAAGAAACACAAGGAATCAGGACCCACACGGAATCAAGACACACACGGAATCAAGACACACACGGAATCAAGACACACACGGAATCAAGAAACACACGGAATCAAGACACACAAGGAATCAAGAAACACAAGAAATCAAGGCACACACGGAATCAAGAGACACAAGGAATCAAGACACAATCGGAATCAAGACACACACGGAATCAAGAAACACAAGGAATCAAGGCACACACGGAAACAAGAGACACAAGGAATCAAGACACAAACGGAATCAAGACACACACGGAATCAAGAAACACAAGGAATCAAGGCACAGACGGAATCAAGACACACACGGAATCAAGACACACACGGAATCAAGACACACACGGAATCAAGAAACACACGGAATCAAGACACACTCGGAATCAAGAAACACAAGGAATGAAGGCACAGACGGAATCAAGACACACAAGGAATCAAGACACTCACGGAATCAAGAAACACAAGGAATCAAGACACACACGGAATCAAGAAACACAAGGAATCAAGAAACACAAGGAATCAGGACACACACGGAATCAAGACACACACGGAATCAAGACACACACGGAATCAAGACACACGCGGAATCAAGACACACACGGACTCAAGACACACACGGACTCAAGACACACACGGACTCAAGACACACGCGGACTCAAGACACACACGGAATCAAGACACACATGGACACTGACACGATCCCAAGGTGGAGATAAGGGAGGCAATTTGAGGGGACACAAATGGCATCCTGGACTCAATACCCCAGGGATAATGACACGGACACGGACACGGACACGGACACTCATAGACTCTAACGGACACGGACACACGGAATCAATACACGTACTCAAGACACACACGGACTCAAGACACACACAGAATCAAGACACACACGGACTCAAGACACTCACAGAATCAAGACACAAACGGACTCAAGATACACACGGACTCAAGACACACACAGAATCAAGACACACATGGACACTGACACGATCCCAAGGTGGAGATAAGGGAGGCAATTTGAGGGGACACAAATGGCATCCTGGACTCAAAACCCCGGGGACAATGACATAGACATTGACACGGACACTAACTAACCTAACCTAACCTAACCTAAGACTAACCTAAGACTCTGACGGACACGGGAACATACGGAATCAAGACACACGCGGAAACAAGACACACTCAGGAGACACACACGAAATCAAGACACATAAGGAATCAAGGCACAGACGGAATCAAGACAAACACGGAATCAAGAAACACAAGGAATCAAGAAACACAAGGAATCAGGACCCACACGGAATCAAGACACACACGGAATCAAGAAACACACGGAATCAAGAAACACACGGAATCAAGACACACAAGGAATCAAGAAACACAAGAAATCAAGGCACACACGGAATCAAGAGACACAAGGAATCAAGACACAATCGGAATCAAGACACACACGGAATCAAGAAACACAAGGAATCAAGGCACACACGGAAACAAGAGACACAAGGAATCAAGACACAAACGGAATCAAGACACACACGGAATCAAGAAACACAAGGAATCAAGGCACAGACGGAATCAAGACACACACGGAATCAAGACACACACGGAATCAAGACACACACGGAATCAAGAAACACACGGAATCAAGACACACACGGAATCAAGAAACACAAGGAATCAAGACACACACGGAATCAAGAAACACAAGGAATCAGGACACACACGGAATCAAGACACACACGGAATCAAGACACACGGAATCAAGACACACACGGAATCAAGAAACACACGGAATCAAGACACACACGGAATCAAGACACACACGGAATCAAGAAACACAAGGAATCAAGGCACACACGGAATCAAGAAACACAAGGAATCAAGACACAAACGGAATCAAGACACACACGGAATCAAGAAACACAAGGAATCAAGGCACAGACGGAATCAAGACACACACGGAATCAAGACACACACGGAATCAAGACACACACGGAACCAAGACACATTCGGAATCAAGAAACACAAGGAATCAAGGCACAGACGGAATCAAGACACACACGGAATCAAGACACACACGGAATCAAGACACACACTGAATCAAGAAACACAAGGAATCAAGACACACAAGGAATCAAGGCACACACGGAATCAAGAAACACAAGGAATCAAGACACAAACGGATTCAAGACACACACGGAATCAAGAAACACAAGGAATCAAGAAACACAAGGAATCAAGAAACACAAGGAATCAAAATTCAACTCAAGACACATACACGGACAGAGATAAAAAATTTAAACATCTAAGGAATGTGCCGTTTATTTTTATCAAAAAAACAGTTTTAAATTTGTCAACGTGAGAACTGCCAGAAGGTCAATCATCGGCTGTCCAGAGAATCTATCGAACCTGATGCTGCTACAGCAGAGGACAATATATGCCCTGTAATTGCAACCGTTTCGACAGGCTCGAACGCAGGTCTATCCGGATTAAGAATATGTTCTATCCGACTTGGATAGAACATGTTCAAAGTAACATTTCTAACGTGTAAAGAAGAATGAACCTTTTTTTCAACCTATGCGAGACAAATAATTGAATATGCAGCCCCAGCCTTTTTTCTAACAGAGCTGAGAGTTATGAGTTACATAACTTCTGGAAAACTACTTGGGCAATTGATTGATGGTTGAGAGGTGGGACCAAAGATCTGAATATCAAACCTAGCAAACACAACTAGGTGAATACAACTAGGTGAGAACAAACTTACAAAAACCCACAGTTGTAGATGCAAACTCCATTCATAATTTTAAAAGTTGATATGACAGGAAAATAGACCAGGAGTCATTGCTTTAAACAACCGGCGGCAATATTGTCAGCGTTCAAAAACTGATGCTCAGTCCTGCAAGTACAAATAGGTGAGTACACAGAAATATGAAACATGTATGTGTTCCTTCTAGACTAACGATCGGGGATTCCTGGATCGAAACCCGGCCAGGCAGGACTGAAATTATTGGTAGCGTTTCCTATCACCTAATGCCTCTGTTCTCCTAGCAGTAAACAGGTATCCAGGAGTTGTGAGCTTCATGTAGGATTGCATCCTGGTGAGGGTCAGTCAGGGTCAGTTTAGGTGTTCGATCTTGTGAGGTGGGTGTTGGTTAGGTTAGGTTAGGTTAAGTTTGGTTAGGTTAGGTTAGGTTAGGTTAGGTTAGGTTAAGTTTGGTTAGGTTAGGTTTGGTTAGGTTAGATTAGGTTAGGTTAGGTTAGGTTAAGTTTGGTTAGGTTAGGTTAAGTTTGGTTAGGTTAGGTTAAGTTTGGTTAGGTTAGTTAGGTTAGGTTTGGTTAGGTTTAGGTTAGGTTAGTTAGGTTAGGTTAGGTTAGTTAGGTTAGGTTTGGTTAGGTTAGGTTAGGTTACCTTACCTTGAGGTGCTTCCGGGGCTTAGCGTCCCCGCGGCCCGGTCGTCGACCAGGCTTCCTGGTTGCCGGACTGATCAACCAGGCTGTTGGACGCGGCTACTCGCAGCCTGACGTATGAGTCACAGCCTGGTTGATCAGGTATCCTTTGGAGGTGCTTATCCAGTTCTCTCTTGAACACTGTGAGGGGTCGGCCAGTTATGCCCCTTATGTGTAGTGGAAGCGTGTTGAACAGTCTCGGACCTCTGATGTTGATAGAGTTCTCTCTCAGAGTACCAGTTGCACCTCTGTTTTTCAACGGGGGTATTCTGCACATCCTGCCATGTCTTCTGGTCTCATGAGATGTTATTTCTGTGTGCAGGTTTGGGACCAGCCCCTAGGTTAGGTTAAGTTTGGTTAGGCTAGGTTAAGTTTGGTTAGGTTAGGTTAAGTTTGGTTAGGTTAGTTAGGTTAGGTTTGGTTAGGTTTAGGTTAGGTTAGTTAGGTTAGGTTAGTTAGGTTAGGTTTGGTTAGGTTAGGTTAGGTTAGGTTAAGTTTGGTTAGGTTAGGTTTGGTTAAGTTAGGTTAGGTTAGGTTTAGGTTAGGTTAGGTTAGGTTAGGTTAGTTAGGTTAGGTTTGGTTAGGTTTAGGTTAGGTTAGTTAAGTTAGGATAGATTAGGTTAGGTTAGGTTAGTTAGGTTAGGTTTGGTTAGGTTAGGTTAGGTTAGGTTAGGTTACATTAGTTAGGTTAGGTTAGATTAGTTAGGTTAGGTTAGTTAGGTTAGGTTAGGTTAGGTTAGTTAGGTTAGGTTAGGTTAGTTAGGTTAGGTTTGGTTAGGTTAGCTTAGTTAGGTAAGTTAGGGAGATTGGGTTTAGGTGTAGGCTAGGTTAGGTTTAGATTAGGTTAGGTTAGTTAGGTTAGGTTTGGTTATGTTAGGTTAGGTTAGGTTAGGTTAGTTAGGTTACGTTAGTTAGGTTAGGTTTGGTTAGGTTAGTTAGGTTAGGTTTGGTTATGTTAGGTTAGGTTAGGTTAGGTTAGGTTAGGTTACGTTAGTTAGGTTAGGTTAGATTAGTTAGGTTAGGTTAGTTAGGTTAGGTTAGGTTAGGTTAGTTAGGTTAGGTTAGTTAGGTTAGGTTTGGTTAGGTTAGCTTAGTTAGGTAAGTTAGGTAGATTGGGTTTAGGTGTAGGCTAGGTTAGGTTTAGATTAGGTTAGGTTATATTAGGTTTGGTTTCAGATTGTGGTAGGTTATAGGTTAGGGTAGGGTATAGGCTAGGCTAGGTTAAGTTAGGAAATAGGCCAAGAGTTATTGCTATAAACAACTGACGGCTTAAAGGCAGACTCTAAGATTAATGCTTGATCCTCCTGGCACAAATAGGTGAGTACACATATATGTAACATGAATGATGTGTTCCTTCTCGACTCTCAATAAGGGATTCCAGGGTTCGAATCGCGGTCGGGCAGGGCTGTAATTGTTGGTAGCGTTTCCTATCACCCAATGCACCTGTTCATCTAGCAGTAAATAGGTATCCAGGAGTTAGTGAGCTACTAGCATCCTGGTGAGTGAGGGTTAGTTTAACCTTGTGGGGTGGGTGTTGGAGACCACTTTATAAGCCTAACATGTATATATAGACTGCCTGTCTGCCTGTCCCCCGACTCAAAGAAGTTATATGTATTGACTCAATGAAGCCTAAGTGAACATAATCCAAGGCCTAAGAGTAATCATTCGTGCTTAGAAGAGGATTGTTTAGGTTTTATAAATAGCGGCGGGTGGCATTTATAAGCGATTTGTGCGAGATCAATGGCATCCAAACATTTCCATGTTGGTGCAATAGTCCACTTTTGGTTGGTTTGTTTGACTATAAGAACTATCATTAATGGAGAATTGGCTGGTATGTGTGAGTATCCTCCGCCGCAGTTACCATTATCATCACTCACTCACTCACAAGTTATTGGTTACCACTTGTATTCAATAACAACGGCCATACTACCACTTAAAGGACACTGCTTCTCGTCCCATTAGCCAAGTTAAGCAACTTTCAATTTGGTTAGTAATTGGATGGGTAACCTGCCTGGTAACACCAACTGCTAGTGCTGCTGATGGCATTCATATTTGGGCAGTCCCTGTGGATCAGTGGTAAGGCACTCACCTAGCGCTTCGCAAGCGATTTCGCCTGGGTTCATATCCTGGCTGGCAGGGGAAGAGCGGATTGACTAGGCACCAATCCTTAACTTAACGATTATCTTCACGAAGCAGTGAATGGGTACCTGGTTGTTAAACGGTTTGTCGGGTTGTGTTCCAGGGAAAATTAACAATGAGTTTGTGGGTACTCACCTAATTGTACTCACCTTATTGTGCTTGCGGGGGTTGAGCTCTGGCTCTTTGGTCCCGCCTCTCAACCGTCAATCAACAGGAGTACTAGTTCCTGAGCCTATTGGGCTCTATCATATCTACACTTGAAACTGTGTATGGAGTCAGCCTCCACCACATCACTTCCTAATGCATTCCATTTGTCAACTACTCTGACACTAAAAAAGTTCTTTCTAATATCTCTGTGTCTCATTTGGGCACTCAGTTTCCACCTGTGTCCCCTAGTACGTGTGCCCTTTGTGTTAAATAGCCTACCTTCATCTACCTTATCGATTCCCATGAGAATCTTGAATGTGGTGATCATGTCCCCCTTAACTCTTCTGTCTTCCAACGAAGAGAGGTTTAATTCCCGTAGTCTCTCCTCGTAGCTCATACCTCTTAGCTCGGGTTCTAGTCTGGTGGCAAACCTTTGAACCTTTTCCAGTTTAGTCTTATGCTTGACTAGATGTGGACTCCATGCTGGAGCTGCATACTTCAGGATTGGTCTGACATATGTGGTATATAATGTTCTCAAAGATTCCTTTTAGTGTGTGTGTATTTTATAAGAAAGAGACACATAAACATGTGTGTGAATGAATATGTACACCAATTAATAGTGAATGGGCTGCCATGTGTGAGTATTAATGTATACTATGGGCCACACTCACTGAAATATGTTGTCTGTGTGTGTACATACGTGTAATTGGAGTGACTTATCCACGTGAATTTATCTGTGTGTGTATATATCCAATATGAGTGATCCTTGTCATAATTGTGACAGTTTCTGCAATTTGACTGTCGAGACTGTATGTATGTTTGTATATATATATATGTGTGTGTGTGTGTGTGTGTGTGTGTGTGTGTGTGTGTGTGTGTGTGTGTGTGTGTGTGTGTGTGTGTGTGTGTGTGTGTGTGTGTGTGTGTGTGTGTGTGTGTGTGTGTGTGTGTGAGTGTGTGTTTATATGTGTGTGTGCGCGCACGCGCGCACGAATGTCGCGCTCTGAAATATGTACCTATGATTATTAGAGTATACCATTCGAGAAAAAATGTCTAACTATTTATCGGTCCATTCTCTCTCTCTGTGCCGGCCTTCCTGCTAAAACTTGTCCACTCATTATGCTGTTGAATATCTATCTCCAATGGTCATTTACCGTTAATTAATATATTATTAAGCAGATAAAGTCCTTTACAAATCTCTTCACCTTTTAAAGCACATATCTTTCTTCTAACATGAATCACTATAACTCATATACTTTCATCAGTTCCAAACACTTTTCTTATTCCTTCCTAAACATCTTTCCTTATATAACCTATCTCCACAAATTAATATCTTAATGATTAACTAGCAACTCCATGCCTCTCCCTCAGGTCCCCCCTCTGCTGCTTCCTGGGCCCCCACCCCCCTACCAACACCCTACCCCCCAACCAAGGCCCAAATATAACTACCCCTATACCACAATTACCAGAGACCAACCCCCCCCTTCCCCCAACCCCAGCCTAACAGAGAAAATGGCCGCCACAACGCTATACTTACCCAGCCGAACCGTTCGTTCGCGTATGTACTATTTATTGTTGAAAAAACTTAGAATTAAACAAACCGGATTTTCATTCCCTAGTAAACACATATATATATATATACAAAACGAGGCCTAGATTAGCACATATTAGGTATTGGATTGCTTGTTTACCATTCACAAACTCATTTGGACACACACACACACCACACTAAATATTAAATAATACATACCTTTAAACACACACACACACACACACACACACACACACACACACACACACACACACACACACACACACACACACACACACACACACACACACACACACACACACACACGTCAGTTTGCCTAAATTCTCCAATATTCATTCATGAAACTGCCTCACTGGACTGCAACCTCATCGAATAAGCTGTTATGAATTTCTATCTGTCAACACAAACTCACAACTTCACACGTCAATCATTGCAAATGTTGATAAATAGACACTAACTAACCTTACTACGAGATATAAATACAAGTGCAAAATTTGATTCAGAAGGCAACTCCAGCGTGGCCTAGTCGGATAGAACATGTTCTTAATCCGGATAGACCTGCGTTCGAGCCTGTCGGAACGGTTGCAAGTACAGGGCACAGATTTATCTGTGTGTCCCCTCCTGTAGGAGCATCAGTTTCGATAGATTCTCTGGATAGCTGAAGATTGATTGACTGACCCCTTGGAATGTGGGGAAGGGTTGAAATCCGGGGGCCCACGGACGGATACCTGGATCCACTGACCTCGGGCAGGTCTTTCAATTCACCTGGATTTCAGGTGGGGAGAAGGGAGGCAATTTGGGTCGACACAAATAGCTTCCTGGACCCAAAACCCCAAAGACACCCGGACACACAGGACTCAAGACACACGCGGAATCAAGACACACACGGACTCAAGACACACGCAGACTCAAGACACACACGGACTCAAGACACACGCGGACTCAAGACACACACGGAATCAAGACACACGCGGACTCAAGACACACGCGGAATCAAGACACACACGGACTCAAGACACACGCGGACTCAAGACACACACGGACTAAAGACACACACGGACTCAAGACACACACGGACTCAAGACACACGCGGAATCAAGACACACACGGACTCAAGACACACACGGACTCAAGACACACACGGACTCAAGACACACGCGGACTCAAGACACACACGGAATCAAGACACACATGGACACTGACACGATCCCAAGGTGGAGATAAGGGAGGCAATTTGAGGGGACACAAATGGCATCCTGGACTCAATACCCCAGGGATAATGACACGGACACGGACACGGACACGGACACTCATAGACTCTAACGGACACGGACACACGGAATCAATACACGTACTCAAGACACACACGGACTCAAGACACACACAGAATCAAGACACACACGGACTCAAGACACTCACAGAATCAAGACACAAACGGACTCAAGATACACACGGACTCAAGACACACACAGAATCAAGACACACATGGACACTGACACGATCCCAAGGTGGAGATAAGGGAGGCAATTTGAGGGGACACAAATGGCATCCTGGACTCAAAACCCCGGGGACAATGACATAGACATTGACACGGACACTAACTAACCTAACCTAACCTAACCTAAGACTAACCTAAGACTCTGACGGACACGGGAACATACGGAATCAAGACACACGCGGAAACAAGACACACTCAGGAGACACACACGAAATCAAGACACATAAGGAATCAAGGCACAGACGGAATCAAGACAAACACGGAATCAAGAAACACAAGGAATCAAGAAACACAAGGAATCAGGACCCACACGGAATCAAGACACACACGGAATCAAGACACACACGGAATCAAGAAACACACGGAATCAAGAAACACACGGAATCAAGACACACAAGGAATCAAGAAACACAAGAAATCAAGGCACACACGGAATCAAGAGACACAAGGAATCAAGACACAATCGGAATCAAGACACACACGGAATCAAGAAACACAAGGAATCAAGGCACACACGGAAACAAGAGACACAAGGAATCAAGACACAAACGGAATCAAGACACACACGGAATCAAGAAACACAAGGAATCAAGGCACAGACGGAATCAAGACACACACGGAATCAAGACACACACGGAATCAAGACACACACGGAATCAAGAAACACACGGAATCAAGACACACTCGGAATCAAGAAACACAAGGAATGAAGGCACAGACGGAATCAAGACACACAAGGAATCAAGACACTCACGGAATCAAGAAACACAAGGAATCAAGACACACACGGAATCAAGAAACACAAGGAATCAGGACACACACGGAATCAAGACACACACGGAATCAAGACACACGGAATCAAGACACACACGGAATCAAGAAACACACGGAATCAAGACACACACGGAATCAAGACACACACGGAATCAAGAAACACAAGGAATCAAGGCACACACGGAATCAAGAAACACAAGGAATCAAGACACAAACGGAATCAAGACACACACGGAATCAAGAAACACAAGGAATCAAGGCACAGACGGAATCAAGACACACACGGAATCAAGACACACACGGAATCAAGACACACACGGAACCAAGACACATTCGGAATCAAGAAACACAAGGAATCAAGGCACAGACGGAATCAAGACACACACGGAATCAAGACACACACGGAATCAAGACACACACTGAATCAAGAAACACAAGGAATCAAGACACACAAGGAATCAAGGCACACACGGAATCAAGAAACACAAGGAATCAAGACACAAACGGATTCAAGACACACACGGAATCAAGAAACACAAGGAATCAAGAAACACAAGGAATCAAGAAACACAAGGAATCAAAATTCAACTCAAGACACATACACGGACAGAGATAAAAAATTTAAACATCTAAGGAATGTGCCGTTTATTTTTATCAAAAAAACAGTTTTAAATTTGTCAACGTGAGAACTGCCAGAAGGTCAATCATCGGCTGTCCAGAGAATCTATCGAACCTGATGCTGCTACAGGAGAGGACAATATATGCCCTGTAATTGCAACCGTTTCGACAGGCTCGAACGCAGGTCTATCCGGATTAAGAATATGTTCTATCCGACTTGGATAGAACATGTTCAAAGTAACATTTCTAACGTGTAAAGAAGAATGAACCTTTTTTTCAACCTATGCGAGACAAATAATTGAATATGCAGCCCCAGCCTTTTTTCTAACAGAGCTGAGAGTTATGAGTTACATAACTTCTGGAAAACTACTTGGGCAATTGATTGATGGTTGAGAGGTGGGACCAAAGATCTGAATATCAAACCTAGCAAACACAACTAGGTGAATACAACTAGGTGAGAACAAACTTACAAAAACCCACAGTTGTAGATGCAAACTCCATTCATAATTTTAAAAGTTGATATGACAGGAAAATAGACCAGGAGTCATTGCTTTAAACAACCGGCGGCTATATTGTCAGCGTTCAAAAACTGATGCTCAGTCCTGCAAGTACAAATAGGTGAGTACACAGAAATATGAAACATGTATGTGTTCCTTCTAGACTAACGATCGGGGATTCCTGGATCGAAACCCGGCCAGGCAGGACTGAAATTATTGGTAGCGTTTCCTATCACCTAATGCCTCTGTTCTCCTAGCAGTAAACAGGTATCCAGGAGTTGTGAGCTTCATGTAGGATTGCATCCTGGTGAGGGTCAGTCAGGGTCAGTTTAGGTGTTCGATCTTGTGAGGTGGGTGTTGGTTAGGTTAGGTTAGGTTAAGTTTGGTTAGGTTAGGTTAGGTTAGGTTAGGTTAGGTTAAGTTTGGTTAGGTTAGGTTTGGTTAGGTTAGATTAGGTTAGGTTAGGTTAGGTTAAGTTTGGTTAGGTTAGGTTAAGTTTGGTTAGGTTAGGTTAAGTTTGGTTAGGTTAGTTAGGTTAGGTTTGGTTAGGTTTAGGTTAGGTTAGTTAGGTTAGGTTAGGTTAGTTAGGTTAGGTTTGGTTAGGTTAGGTTAGGTTACCTTACCTTGAGGTGCTTCCGGGGCTTAGCGTCCCCGCGGCCCGGTCGTCGACCAGGCTTCCTGGTTGCCGGACTGATCAACCAGGCTGTTGGACGCGGCTACTCGCAGCCTGACGTATGAGTCACAGCCTGGTTGATCAGGTATCCTTTGGAGGTGCTTATCCAGTTCTCTCTTGAACACTGTGAGGGGTCGGCCAGTTATGCCCCTTATGTGTAGTGGAAGCGTGTTGAACAGTCTCGGACCTCTGATGTTGATAGAGTTCTCTCTCAGAGTACCAGTTGCACCTCTGTTTTTCAACGGGGGTATTCTGCACATCCTGCCATGTCTTCTGGTCTCATGAGATGTTATTTCTGTGTGCAGGTTTGGGACCAGCCCCTAGGTTAGGTTAAGTTTGGTTAGGGTAGGTTAAGTTTGGTTAGGTTAGGTTAAGTTTGGTTAGGTTAGTTAGGTTAGGTTTGGTTAGGTTTAGGTTAGGTTAGTTAGGTTAGGTTAGGTTAGTTAGGTTAGGTTTGGTTAGGTTAGGTTAGGTTAGGTTAAGTTTGGTTAGGTTAGGTTTGGTTAAGTTAGGTTAGGTTAGGTTTAGGTTAGGTTAGGTTAGGTTAGGTTAGTTAGGTTAGGTTTGGTTAGGTTTAGGTTAGGTTAGTTAAGTTAGGATAGATTAGGTTAGGTTAGGTTAGTTAGGTTAGGTTTGGTTAGGTTAGGTTAGGTTAGGTTAGGTTACATTAGTTAGGTTAGGTTAGATTAGTTAGGTTAGGTTAGTTAGGTTAGGTTAGGTTAGGTTAGTTAGGTTAGGTTAGGTTAGTTAGGTTAGGTTTGGTTAGGTTAGCTTAGTTAGGTAAGTTAGGGAGATTGGGTTTAGGTGTAGGCTAGGTTAGGTTTAGATTAGGTTAGGTTAGTTAGGTTAGGTTTGGTTATGTTAGGTTTGGTTAGGTTAGGTTAGTTAGGTTACGTTAGTTAGGTTAGGTTTGGTTAGGTTAGTTAGGTTAGGTTTGGTTATGTTAGGTTAGGTTAGGTTAGGTTAGGTTAGGTTACGTTAGTTAGGTTAGGTTAGATTAGTTAGGTTAGGTTAGTTAGGTTAGGTTAGGTTAGGTTAGTTAGGTTAGGTTAGTTAGGTTAGGTTTGGTTAGGTTAGCTTAGTTAGGTAAGTTAGGTAGATTGGGTTTAGGTGTAGGCTAGGTTAGGTTTAGATTAGGTTAGGTTATATTAGGTTTGGTTTTAGATTGTGGTAGGTTATAGGTTAGGGTAGGGTATAGGCTAGGCTAGGTTAAGTTAGGAAATAGGCCAAGAGTTATTGCTATAAACAACTGACGGCTTAAGGCAGACTCTAAGATTAATGCTTGATCCTCCTGGCACAAATAGGTGAGTACACATATATGTAACATGAATGATGTGTTCCTTCTCGACTCTCAATAAGGGATTCCAGGGTTCGAATCGCGGTCGGGCAGGGCTGTAATTGTTGGTAGCGTTTCCTATCACCCAATGCACCTGTTCATCTAGCAGTAAATAGGTATCCAGGAGTTAGTGAGCTACTAGCATCCTGGTGAGTGAGGGTTAGTTTAACCTTGTGGGGTGGGTGTTGGAGACCACTTTATAAGCCTAACATGTATATATAGACTGCCTGTCTGCCTGTCCCCCGACTCAAAGAAGTTATATGTATTGACTCAATGAAGCCTAAGTGAACATAATCCAAGGCCTAAGAGTAATCATTCGTGCTTAGAAGAGGATTGTTTAGGTTTTATAAATAGCGGCGGGTGGCATTATAAGCGATTTGTGCGAGATCAATGGCATCCAAACATTTCCATGTTGGTGCAATAGTCCACTTTTGGTTGGTTTGTTTGACTATAAGAACTATCATTAATGGAGAATTGGCTGGTATGTGTGAGTATCCTCCGCCGCAGTTACCATTATCATCACTCACTCAATCACTCACTCACAAGTTATTGGTTACCACTTGTATACAATAACAACGGCCATACTACCACTTAAAGGACACTGCTTCTCGTCCCATTAGCCAAGTTAAGCAACTTTCAATTTGGTTAGTAATTGGATGGGTAACCTGCCTGGTAACACCAACTGCTAGTGCTGCTGATGGCATTCATATTTGGGCAGTCCCTGTGGATCAGTGGTAAGGCACTCACCTCGCGCTTCGCAAGCGATTTCGCCTGGGTTCATATCCTGGCTGGCAGGGGAAGAGCGGATTGACTAGGCACCAATCCTTAACTTAACGATTATCTTCACGAAGCAGTGAATGGGTACCTGGTTGTTAAACGGTTTGTCGGGTTGTGTTCCAGGGAAAATTAACAATGAGTTTGTGTGTACTCATCTAATTGTACTCACCTTATTGTGCTTGCGGGGGTTGAGCTCTGGCTCTTTGGTCCCGCCTCTCAACCGTCAATCAACAGGAGTACTAGTTCCTGAGCCTATTGGGCTCTATCATATCTACACTTGAAACTGTGTATGGAGTCAGCCTCCACCACATCACTTCCTAATGCATTCCATTTGTCAACTACTCTGACACTAAAAAAGTTCTTTCTAATATCTCTGTGTCTCATTTGGGCACTCAGTTTCCACCTGTGTCCCCTAGTACGTGTGCCCTTTGTGTTAAATAGCCTACCTTCATCTACCTTATCGATTCCCATGAGAATCTTGAATGTGGTGATCATGTCCCCCTTAACTCTTCTGTCTTCCAACGAAGTGAGGTTTAATTCCCGTAGTCTCTCCTCGTAGCTCATACCTCTTAGCTCGGGTTCTAGTCTGGTGGCAAACCTTTGAACCTTTTCCAGTTTAGTCTTATGCTTGACTAGATGTGGACTCCATGCTGGAGCTGCATACTTCAGGATTGGTCTGACATATGTGGTATATAATGTTCTCAAAGATTCCTTTCAGTGTGTGTGTATTTTATAAGAAAGTGACACATAAACATGTGTGTGAATGAATATGTACACCAATTAATAGTGAATGGGCTGCCATGTGTGAGTATTAATGTATACTATGGGCCACACTCACTGAAATATGTTGTCTGTGTGTGTACATACGTGTAATTGGAGTGACTTATCCACGTGAATTTATCTGTGTGTGTATATATCCAATATGAGTGATCTTTGTCATAATTGTGACAGTTTCTGCAATTTGACTGTCGAGACTGTATGTATGTTTGTATATATATATATATATGTGTGTGTGTGTGTGTGTGTGTGTGTGTGTGTGTGTGTGTGTGTGTGTGTGTGTGTGTGTGTGTGTGTGTGTGTGTGTGTGAGTGTGTGTTTATATGTGTGTGTGCGCGCGCGCGGGCAAGAATGTCGCGCTCTGAAATATGTACCTATGATTATTAGAGTATACCATTCGAGAAAAAATGTCTAACTATTTATCGGTCCATTCTCTCTCTGTGCCGGCCTTCCTGCTAAAACTTGTCCAGTCATTATGCTGTTGAATATCTATCTCCAATGGTCATTTACCGTTAATTAATATATTATTAAGCAGATAAAGTCCTTTACAAATCTCTTCACCTTTTAAAGCACATATCTTTCTTCTAACATGAATCACTATAACTCATATACTTTCATCAGTTCCAAACACTTTTCTTATTCCTTCTTAAACATCTTTCCTTATATAACCTATTTCCACAAATTAATATCTTAATGATTAACTAGCAACTCCATGCCTCTCCCTCAGGTCCCCCCTCTGCTGCTCCCTGGGCCCCCACCCCCCTACCAACACCCTACCCCCCAACCGAGGCCCAAATATAACTACCCCTATACCACAATTACCAGAGACCAACCCCCCCTTCCCCCAACCCCAGCCTAACAGAGAAAATGGCCGCCACAACGCTATACTTACCCAGCCGAACCGTTCGTTCGCGTATGTACTATTTATTGTTGAAAAAACTTAGAATAAAACAAACCGGATTTTCATTCCCTAGTAAACACATATATATATGTATACAAAACGAGGCCTAGATTAGCACATATTAGGTATTGGATTGCTTGTTTACCATTCACAAACTCATTTGGACACACACACACACACCACACTAAATATTAAATAATACATACACACACACACACACACACACACACACACACACACACACACACACACACACACACACACACACACACACACACACACACACACACACACACACACACACACACACACACACGTCAGTTTGCCTAAATTCTCCAATATTCATTCATGAAACTGCCTCACTGGACTGCAACCTCATCGAATAAGCTGTTATGAATTTCTATCTGTCAACACAAACTCACAACTTCACACGTCAATCATTGCAAATGTTGATATATAGACACTAACTAACCTTACTACGAGATATAAATACAAGTGCAAAATTTGATTCAGAAGGCAACTCCAGCGTGGCCTAGTCGGATAGAACATGTTCTTAATCCGGATAGACCTGCGTTCGAGCCTGTCGGAACGGTTGCAAGTACAGGGCACAGATTTATCTGTGTGTCCCCTCCTGTAGGAGCATCAGTTTCGATAGATTCTCTGGATAGCTGAAGATTGATTGACTGACCCCTTGGAATGTGGGGAAGGGTTGAAATCCGGGGGCCCACGGACGGATACCTGGATCCACTGACCTCGGGCAGGTCTTTCAATTCACCTGGATTTCAGGTGGGGAGAAGGGAGGCAATTTGGGTCGACACAAATAGCTTCCTGGACCCAAAACCCCAAAGACACCCGGACACACAGGACTCAAGACACACGCGGAATCAAGACACACACGGACTCAAGACACACGCAGACTCAAGACACACACGGACTCAAGACACACGCGGACTCAAGACACACACGGAATCAAGACACACGCGGACTCAAGACACACGCGGAATCAAGACACACACGGACTCAAGACACACGCGGACTCAAGACACACACGGACTAAAGACACACACGGACTCAAGACACACACGGACTCAAGACACACGCGGAATCAAGACACACACGGACTCAAGACACACACGGACTCAAGACACACACGGACTCAAGACACACGCGGACTCAAGACACACACGGAATCAAGACACACATGGACACTGACACGATCCCAAGGTGGAGATAAGGGAGGCAATTTGAGGGGACACAAATGGCATCCTGGACTCAATACCCAGGGATAATGACACGGACACGGACACGGATACGGACACTCATAGACTCTAACGGACACGGACACACGGAATCAATACACGTACTCAAGACACACACGGACTCAAGACACACACAGAATCAAGACACACACGGACTCAAGACACTCACAGAATCAAGACACAAACGGACTCAAGATACACACGGACTCAAGACACACACAGAATCAAGACACACATGGACACTGACACGATCCCAAGGTGGAGATAAGGGAGGCAATTTGAGGGGACACAAATGGCATCCTGGACTCAAAACCCCGGGGACAATGACATAGACATTGACACGGACACTAACTAACCTAACCTAACCTAACCTAAGACTAACCTAAGACTCTGACGGACACGGGAACATACGGAATCAAGACACACGCGGAAACAAGACACACTCAGGAGACACACACGAAATCAAGACACATAAGGAATCAAGGCACAGACGGAATCAAGACAAACACGGAATCAAGAAACACAAGGAATCAAGAAACACAAGGAATCAGGACCCACACGGAATCAAGACACACACGGAATCAAGACACACACGGAATCAAGACACACACGGAATCAAGAAACACACGGAATCAAGACACACAAGGAATCAAGAAACACAAGAAATCAAGGCACACACGGAATCAAGAGACACAAGGAATCAAGACACAAACGGAATCAAGACACACACGGAATCAAGAAACACAAGGAATCAGGGCACACACGGAATCAAGAGACACAAGGAATCAAGACACAAACGGAATCAAGACACACACGGAATCAAGAAACACAAGGAATCAAGACACAGACGGAATCAAGACACACACGGAATCAAGACACACACGGAATCAAGACACACACGGAATCAAGAAACACACGGAATCAAGACACACTCGGAATCCAGAAACACAAGGAATCAAGGCACAGACGGAATCAAGACACACAAGGAATCAAGACACTCACGGAATCAAGAAACACAAGGAATCAAGGCACAGACGGAATCAAGACACACACGGAATCAAGAAACACAAGGAATCAAGAAACACAAGGAATCAGGACACACACGGAATC